>NW_024426885.1:37380185-37494579 GCF_017311325.1 Ursus maritimus | reverse complement strand
CCTTATGCCAGTTAGAATGGCAAAAATTGACAAGGCAAGAAACAACAATTGCTGGAGAGGATGTGAAGAAAGGGGATCCCTCCTACATTGTTGGTGGGAATGCAAGTTGGTACAGCCACTCTGGAAAACGGTGTGGAGGTCCCTTAAAAAGTTAAAAATTGAGCTACCCTATGACCCATCCATTGCACTACTGGGTATTTACCCCAGAGATACAGACATAGTGAAGAGAAGGGCCATATGCTCCCCAATGTTCATAGCAGCATTGTCCACAATAGCTAAATCGTGGAAGGAGCCAAGATGCCCTTCAACAGATGACTGGATTAAGAAGTTGTGGTCCATATATACAATGGAATATTACTCAGCTATCAGAAAGAATGAGTTCTCAACATTTGCTGCAACATGGACGGCACTGGAGGAGATAATGCTAAGTGAAATAAGTCAAGCAGAGAAAGACAATTATCAAATGATTTCTCTCATCTTCGGAACATAAGAACTAGGAAGATTGGTAGGGGAAGAAAGGGATAAAGAAAGGGGGGGTAATCAGAAGGGGGAATGAAGCATGAGAGACTATGGACTATGAGAAACAAACTGAGGGCTTCAGAGGGGAGGGGGGTGGGGGAATGGGATAGGCTGGTGATGGGTAGTAAGGAGGGCACGTATTGCATGGTGCACTGGGTGTTATACGCAACTAATGAATCATCGAACTTTACATCAAAAACCAGGGATGTACTGTATGGTGACTAACATAATATAATAAAAAAACATTTTAAAAAAAGACAGGCATATAGAAATCAAAGGTAAAATGGCAGATATTAATCCAACTGTAGCAATAATATCAAATATAATGGATTAAATGATCAAAAGGCAGATTGTCAGATTGGATAAAAATAAAACAGTTATATGCTTTCTAAAAGAGACATACTTTGGATTCAAAGATAAGAATGGGTTGAATGTAAAAAGATAGAAAATATATATCATGCAAGCAGCAACTATAAGAAAGCTGGAGTGACTATATTGATATCAGACAAAACAGACTAAGACACAAAATGTTACTTTAAAAAAAGGAGGGACATTTTATAAGTACAAAAAGATTAATCTATCAGAAAGACATACCAATTATCAGCATGCATGCACCTAACAACAGAGCCCCAAATTGCATGGAACAAAGCTGTTAGAAATGGAGGGAGAAACAGACAATTCGAGCGTAATAGTTGGACTCTGTAATATCCCACTTTCAATAATGGATAAAACAACTAGGCAGAAGATGAACAAGGAAACAGAGAACTTGAACAATACTATAAAATGCAAAACTTTCATGAGCAAAAGGAACTTCTTAGTGCTTAAGAGAAGAAAGCAAACTTCTAAGGGTGGCATGGAGGAAGGAGGGTTGCTAGATGGGCGTTAGGAGACCTAACTTTGAGTCCAGCTAGGCCATGCACAAACTGGGTGGCCTAGAGCCATTTACTAGATGCCTCTGAGCCTTAGCTTCCTCACACATTAAACAAGGTAACAATGCACGATTCATAGAGATTTTGTGGGCATTTCTAAATTCATTAAGGAAATTAATTCCTAGGCCGTCGAGTACAAATGCAAGATAAGCTGATCCTGGACCTGTCTACCCTCAGAGCCATTCCAAACCTTTTCCTTCTCTGCTTTATGGGGATGAAGCTTCAGGGCAGGAGGCCTTGACCCTTTTAGGCTGTGTTCCCCGGACTCTTGTGCCAGCTGGTTTGTGGCAGGATTCACCCACAGAGAGATACTGGTAGAGAGAGTACAAGAAAGGGAGAAGCCCGGGTATTTCTCCTTCACCATTTCCTCACACCTAGGTGGTGTCTCTGGCAATCTTCCCTAGGTCTCCAGCCCCTTCCATGCAAGCCAAGCTCCCAGTTTTCCTAGGATGACCCTTGAACTTGGACCCCACTGGCAATGCCTGCCCCCTTGGTTCCTCTAACTCAGGGGATTCATAGGTCCCTCCAATGTCTCCATGCTCTACCTTGCAGCCATAACAGAGAGTAACCAGGTCCCTCTGTTGTAAATACTTAGAGTGGTCTCTCTTTCCCTGGTTGATCCTTGGATGACTAATAAGATTTTGTGTCCAAACTATGAAAAGAGTGAAGTATGAAGAAAGAGATCCAGTCTTCATTTCACCAGTAGACACTGGGTTTCTGTTATTTGTTAGACCTTGAACCAGGAGACAGAGATGAAGCAGCCAGAACAGGGGCCTGTGCTCCTCCTCTTCACCCTGGTGCAGAGCCTGGCACAGAGTAAATGTCAGTGTGTATCTGTCCCTAAAAAGCTATCTAAACAATGTTGGCACTTACTGCTTGCTCTCTGTGTGCAGCCTCTTGGCTGCTTCAAGTAAATTTTGTATTTGATCTGCACAAGACACCTGAGAAACTGAGGCAACTCACACAGCATACTGCAGTGCTGGGAAGCTGGGGGTGTGATGGGAAGCCCATGCATTTTACGCTCCCCCCCGTCACTGCTGAGTCAAACGCTACCAGGGCACCAATTGGCCAGCCCCCTCCCTCGGATCTCCTGCAACAACATACAACAAAACCAAAGCAGAATACAGACAGGGACATTTGGGGGACTTTTGTTTGGGATCACTCTGGGATTCTGAATGTGCAACACCATATGCTATTAAAGCCTGAGTTTCCCTGAGCAGCTGTTTGGATGTTCCTCAGCCCCCAGGTGAACGAGGTGCCTACATGGGTTTAATTACACGGCTGCACCACTTAATTCCTCCACCCTTTCTTTTTACACAGCAATTGACCTCCAGGCACAGAGTCGTGGGGACAAGTCATAGGGCATTGAATGTGTCCAATGTGACTAATGACTTAGGACATTTGAGAACATTTCTGTACTGTTTACATTAAAAGAACATGTATTTTATTTCATAACACAGAACTGACACTTGACATGTTGAGTCAATGTAAGTCACTGGAGCAGTCCCTGAATTATAGCAGACAAGTAATTAGTCCCTAGAGGCCTGTTGCTCCAACAATTTTCATTTATCTTCTTTCAGATGACAACGTGGGTTTTTTTTCTCGAAATCTTAATACCCACAGATACCCCCACCCCCACTGCATCCTTTCCCACACACACACCCAACACTTGCCCATCTCCAGACTTAGTAAGACGGCACAGCAATAACCTACCTCAGTGCGAGGCTTCGGCACTGATGGCCTTGCTACCCCTGAAATCTTCACAGGGTCAGTTTGCCCTGTATGGACAACTTGATTCTATTTACTGATAATGCTGACTCCGCTTCACGTTCTGGCTTCTAGTACTGTTGTCACGGATCATCCAAATACTTAAACTCCTATATAGAAGAGAATGACTTTTTCCCCAGACCAGAGTGCAATGCCAAGGCCAGTCTCCAAGTCACATGTACAGCAGTACAGCTTTCCTATTCATGTAAAAAGGAAACCAACTTCTCCTGGATCTGGTTGTGAAAGCTCAAGACACCACTGTTGGGGACGGGGAGTTGCCTTGGTGATTCACAGAACAGAGGCGCTCTCATTTCCAATCTAAACAACAAGTTCTACTTTGTTAATGGACTTAGGTTTAAATTACTGATAAATATGACAGAAACACTAAAAGCTCAAGAATGTGATTGTCTCTTTATGTCTCAGAGACATTAAAATGGAATAAGGTAAACATTTGCAATTTTTTTTAATATTCGGGTTTGGGTGTATTGGGGAGGGGAAATAAAATCATTGATTTTGACTTTTCCAGGCAATAAATTACCAATTCAAACAAACTGAGGACAAGGACATTTTAAATCAACTTAATTCTGCATTCAAGAGTATTTTAAGCATTTTAAGTATGTCCAAGTTCACACAGTAACTCAAACCAGGTTGGCAAAATGTTTCCTTTGTTAGAACAAAGAGGTCTTTAGTGGTGATTTGTGGATAGCTCTGGGATTCTGAGCAGAAAGAAGTCACTCAGATTCTGAGGTGGTTTCTGACAGAAGGAAACAGGCAGAGTTTAATGCTGGAGCTAATGTTTTCATGGGAGCAATAGGAAGGTCATTCCCAACAAAGAGGGTGACATTCAAACAAACATGGAAACAGAAAGCTGGACAGAGTCAAAGGAGGACGGGATTTCTGATTGGTGAACATAAGAAGGGAAGGTAGAGCTAAAACGAGAAGGAACCTGGGGATAGGCCTTTTCTTCATGATCACCTGATTTTATTAGGAGGACCTTCAAGAAAGGAACCATGTATGTAAACTATTTAATGGGCACTATCTGACCTGTGGCCACTCCTAGAGCTCAAATTTCTTTTTCCCTTGGAAGCTATGAGACACTCGGGGTGCCCATCTGGGATGACACAGGCAGAGAAAGTGGAGCTGGACCTCAGATACACCCAATCACACCCAAGCTGGGATTCCAGGTTGGGTATTGAACCTTACAAGTGGTTCCAGGGTGAACTGAAACATGCTAAGGGCAGAGCTGGTGAGTGAAAAGGCACCTAGAAGTGAGTGATGTAGAAGTGCATGGATAAAGAAAGGGGGGTAATCAGAAGGGGGAATGAAGCATGAGAGACTATGGACACTGAGAAACAAACTGAGGGCTTCAGAGGGGAGGCGGGTGGGGGAATGGGATAGGCTGGTGATGGGTAGTAAGGAGGGCATGTATTGCATGGTGCACTGGGTGTTATACGCAACTAATGAATCATGGAACTTTACATAAAAAACCAGGGATGTACCGTATGGTGACTAACATAATATAATAAAAAAACATGAAAAAAAAAAAGAAGTGCATGGACGTGTCCAGCTGGGTGCTGGCCGAGGTAAGACTAGCTCTCCAAATGGAAGGAGTTGTCTTCTGAGGCAAGAGAGTCAGCCCTTCAAAGGCCTTCGCAAGCTTAACCAGAATGATAAGAAAGAGAGGCCAGCACAAAGCCCATGACTTCATAAGCGCTGACCTCAGGGCAGCAGCTAGAAGCTGCCATGGTAGCCAGAAGCCACAGGAAGGTCAGACTTTTGTCAAGATGCCCACCTGCTGACGGAGGCTGCTCCCAAAAGATCAGTGAGCTCGTCAAGTGAAGAACTCAGGTGCCTGAAGTTCTCGGATATCCTCTGCCTTCCAAGAGAGTATCCCGCCATGGAAATCAGCCTCTGTGCATTTTGTTCTCTTACTATGAGCTTCACCAAGTAGAGATATAGAAGAAACCTTCCCCACCCCATCCCATAGAACTCCCAGACTGAAGGTTCAGGCTCCATAAACTGTATCTACAACCTCCAATTTATAACGTAAAAACAGCCTTATGGTGAGTATTAGCCGCACTGCTAGGAAACACAGCATGCTGAGAAGAGAAAGTGGTGGTGCAGTCAGTTAGGCATTCAACTTTTGGTTTTGGCTCGGGTTGTGAGCTCAGGGTCGGGAGATCAAGCCCCATGTCGGGCTCTGCACTAGGCACAGAGTCTGCTTAAGACTCTCTCTCCCTCTCCCTCTACCTCTCCCACTTGTGCTCTCTCAATCTCTAAAATAAATAAATAATTCTTTTAAAAGAATAAAAAAGAAAAGAAAAGAAAAAGTCACTCATCAGACCCTGTTATCACAACCATTCCCTTTGATTCCACATCAAATTCCAAACATAGTTTAGCCTCTGCGGTTACGTGATGTATATGGGGATGTGTGTGTAGGTGTGTATGAGGGCAGGCTCTCATTTCATTATTTCTTCAAGCCTTGAGATAAAATCAAAAGCTGCCATTCAAAGTGTAGGCCAGGATATCAAGATGTGATGCTCACCTGTATGTTTTTGGCCTCCATGGACTTAACGGACTCTCAAGATATATCACTTCTTGCCGCCAACCTTGAGCGGGGCTTCCCCCATCAGTATTTAGCTTTATCTTCATAAATTACCTCCCTCACAACATAATATTCCTGTGCATTCATCGCTCTGTTTGTCTCCCATAAATCAACTGCAGGCCTGTTTAATTATCCCTCAGCAATTTTAAACAACCAACATTTTTAATGAGGCAGAGAATGCATAAGGCCAGCAAATAGAGTTTTAAGGGTCCATTGTGGGTCGCTCTGTGTATATTTTTCAAATATTACCCAGATCTCAAGGCTTGGCCAGTGTCCTTTCCCACTGCCTGACCAGTGAGACCCTCGGCCATCAGCAGGCTGCTTTTTGTCAATGGCCTTGAAGTGTGTCAGTTACTATAAACACACATGATGAATGAGTGTTATGGTTATGAGAGGAATTCAGTCACCTTGGCTCAGGCTGTGAACATGGCCAAGCTAGGGATGGCTAAACTGAAGGGCCGTGCCTACCACCAGAGTCCACGCCATTGGTTTGAGTGCCATTAACACTGAGACTTTTTCCCAAAATCCACAAATTTCTCCGTCTGGTTTTAAAGTCAATGTGCTCAGTGAAATAGTCCCCAATTCCCTCTCACATATGGGAAACACCCTCATGATGACTTTTTTAGAAGGGGAGCCTGGCTTCACTGGCCCCACCTCAATGAGGGAAAACCCTCACCTGTTGCGCCAATCTGCCATACAAGGACATTCTCAGGTGAGTGCCTCCAGTTCGTCCTGCCCCTCCCCCCTCCGCCCCACACCACCAACAGACATGGCTGGGAGGATATTGTTCAGCCAGGTGCCAAGTGAGAGCTGTGTTTGTCCAATGGTGAGTGCCTGAGTCCAAGCTGGGAACCACACACAGACCCAATGGCCAATGCTTGTAGCTAAATGGCCAGCCCATAATCCAGGGAATGGCCAAGACTGGGTAGGACGGAGACAGGTAAAAGAGAAGTGGCAATTGGGTACCAGATCCAAGAGAAGAAAAGCACAAAGGAACAAATAGATATCTGAGGGTCTCTCTGGAAATCTTTTTTTTTTTTTTAATATTCTTATGACCACAGAAAGGGGAGTAATTTCAAGAGGACACACTTATCTTCTGCCCTAGCAGAACCCTACCACCACTGCTGCCTTCCCTCCTCCTCCTCCCACTTCTTTTCCATCTCTTCATGCACCCAGACTCCATGTTGAGCTCCGTAATGAAATACCTCAATTAAACTTCAAAAAAATCCCATTTTACAGATGAGGAAACCAATGTATTGAGGGCTCCAACAACATGCCCAAAGGCAGCCTGCCCCTCGAAGACCTACTTTCAGAGCCCAGTCCAGCCCTTGTCCAGAGCCCAGCTTTGCTGTCCCCAAGACATACTGGTCCCTGTTCTGGAGTGAAGGACATGAGGTCCTTCAGAACATGTCTCTGTGTCTGCCTCAGCCAACCTCTCTGAATCTGAACCTCAACAGGTTCTTGTTTCTGAGTAAGTAGGGTGTTAGAACAGTTAAGAACAGGGCTCTAAAGTCAAACGCAGTCAGTCTCAGCTAAATGACCTGGGAAAAGGCACCCAAGCACTCTGTGCCTCCGCTGAGTCGTCTCCCGGGTGGGAATCACGGCAGAACCTAGCCCATCGAGGTTCTAAAGATCACTTAGGCAAAGCACTTAGAAGAGAAGCTGGCTCACAACAAGCAGTCTAAAAATTGGCTGTTATCAGTAATTACTCTTCCATGTCCGCTCTGTCCTATTTCTTCCTCCAGTTCTCCAAGAGAACTGCAAAGAGCTTGGGATTTCTGTCCATTTACAGCAGTTACTGATTATGTCACAGCTGTTTACTCAGGGCCCAAGGATACTGGGACAAGTTAGAAGCCCGCACAGAAATCCAGGAAATTGTTATTTTGATCTTTAATGTGAGTTTTCTTGCCAAGCTAAGTAACCTTTGCAGGCCCTGCAATATGTTAACATTTAGGGGAAGAGTTTATGAACTGCTCTAATCCATTTTTAGTAAGGCCCATTACCTCCAAATACAGAGTCAAGGTTCCAATTAAAGCTCTCCATTAGAGAATGAAAGTTATTTGCCAAACCAGGAGAAAAGACAATTTCTCATAGTTCTAAAGTTTATCTTCCCCAAAATGGCTATCTTCTCACAGCCCCCCCAGGAAAACAATCAACTCATTCGATGTTCCAGAGCATTGACTGTGAAATGGAGAGCATTCTAGAAGCCTGGACAAGACAATGCCTCTACCCTAAGGGATCTCAGATGGCAAATGGGACATACGCACATACACTCAAATAGTTACTCTAGTATCCTAACATCTGAAGCCAAGGTATGTTCAAAGTTTTTGGAGGAAAAAAAATCCTAATTTCTTTGGTCTTGGAAGGTCACAAAAGGCAGGCATCTTGGGGAGAGGCTTTTTCAACTGGGATTTCAAGGTTTTTTACAGCTTGCTGGATAACAAAGACAGAGAAACACTGTAGGCTAATTAAATGGATGTGCAAAGACACAGAGGTTGAGAATTATGTGAGCGCCTGGTGATGCTCAGTGATGCTGAGGGCCCTGTGAGCATGTATCCCAGAGATAGCAGGCTGGAGTGCAGAGATCACGCCGGAAGTGTGTCCTGAATCCCTTGTTACAGAGTTCAGTTTATTCTGACAAGTGAGTTTCACTTGGGAGAGTTCTCTGTAAAACCTCCTGCCCCTGCATGTCTGGGCTTCCAGAACCGCAGAGGGAGCCATACACAGGGCAGGCAGGGCACAGTGGCGCCCCCGGACACCGAGCAGCCTGGCCATGGGCCACCCACATGCTTCTCAGTGGCTGCGGTTATGCTACCCACACTGGTAGTGCTGGCTTGAGAATGATGAGGTATCTTTGATTGCTCTTTCTCTGTCTCCTTGATTTTATATTCATTCCTGACTGCAAAGTGTTTCCTGAAGCCCTTTGCTAATCAGGCAGGCATGACGCCCCTTGTCAATGTGCCCAGTGATTTTTGTTCAGGAGCAAACTCTTTTCCCGCATTCCCTGACCCCTCAAAGTTCTAAGATGCTAGGAATTCCTAATAAGCTACGGTTTTCAGGATGGCCAAGGACATGGCTGCACAGCAGCTTCCTCAGACCTAGTAGACTGTCCAAAGAAGTGGAATAAAGACACTTCTCTGCCTCTTTTCACTCTAATCTTTCCAATAGAGAAACTATTTGTGGCAGCCAGGCTGCCCACCTCTGCCCAGGACAAAGAGCACCAGAAAAAAATACAAACACGGCTCAATTCTAAGATACCTGAAGTCTGCCTAAGAACAAAGGGCATTGCATTTTGAGATGGGAAATGGGGACCCAGGGGTCCTGTCCTTTGCAATGACCTTTGACTTCTGGAAGTAGGGTGCTCTCTACCCAGCTCAGCCGAGCAGTTGAGAGTCCTTAGGAACATTCTCAGTGTCATCCTGCCGTGGGCTCCCCAGGCCAGATGGAAACCCAGAGCACTGTGCTGAGTTCTGTAGGCAGACCCTGCAGGCTTCCCAGTGGACTAAGAGTGTGGTCAGGAGACACCTCACGATGTCTATGCTGGTCACCATGTGTCTGTACCCTGGGATGAAGAGCCCGAGGCTCTGTCAAGCTGCGTCACCCATAAATAATTATGAGGCCACTTTGTGGCTCAGATGTTCCTACCTACTTCATGAAAATAACATACTTTGAGAAACGCATTTGTGTCTTTAGCAATCATTCATTGTGCACACGTGGTACCAGATCTAAACTTCAGGAATCTAATAGAAATAAAAATAAACAATTTTGGTAAATAAATTTTCACCACTGAAATTGTTTACTTTTATTTTCAGGAAATTTTTATATTCAGGAAAAATTATTTTTATATTCAGGAAATTTACTGAAAATTGTTTTATGCAGTACCAGACACGTCCACATGGCAGGGATTGTTACAAAGGGGTAGAGAGATTTGCTTCAGGCAAGCTGGGAAGTAAAGAGGGAGGTTGGATAAGCCTCTCCCTCAAGGCAATGCATGAACAGACTATGGATGACTGAGTAGGAGTTCTCCAGGCAGAGAATGTCCATGAAGAGTAATTCCAGGAGGACATACATAAACTCTGTTGTCCAGACCTCAGAACCTTGGAGAGTGAAAGAGGATGCTTGACCGATAGACATAAACCCGGGCTGTCCTGGGCCATCTGGGTCATAGGTTCATCCTACATCTAGGCAGAGTGTACACAGGCTTGGAGGCTTACATCGGCATCTTTCAGATTTGCGCTACAAGTATTTATTTGAAACCCTTGCTAAATTCACATGATTAGAGCCTCAGGGAGCCTGCAGATAAGGTGTCATTTACTGGCTTCATGCCTCCAGTAGGGACCCATGTGCCTTTTCTGTCTTTCTGTGTTTTGTCAGTTTCATCCCAGGGCTGCCTCTCCGTCTAATCTCAAGACAGTGACCAGTGCCAATGGAGGCACAGGTTTCACTATTCCCACCCAGCAAGACAGAGTGTGAAAACCCTCCCCAAAGTAACTTTCCCTTCAGTCTCTCTGTCCACTCTGGACCAATTATGGAGCAGGGGAACATCATGTATAAAAAGGTTTAAAGAAGGGTGCCTGGGTGGCTCAGTAGGTTAAACATCTACCTTCTGCTCAGGTCATGATCCCAGGGTCCTGGGAGCGAGCCCTGCATCGGGGTCCCTGCACAGCAGGAAGCCTGCTTCTCCTTCTCCCTATGCTTCTGCCTGCTCCTCCCCTTGCTTGTGGGCTCGCTCTCTCTCGCTCTGTCAAATAAATAAATAAATAATATTTTAATAAAATAAATAAAAATAAAAAACTTTAAAGGGAAGCAGCCCTCCTTGAAAGAACTGGGGAGGGCAGTAATCTAATGTGGTTCTAGGAGGAAAGAAGGGGATAGGAATGGGTTTGAGGTGGGCAGTCAACAGTTTTCACCACAAGGACACATAGGGGTTGCTGAAGCTTTAGATGGAGAGAGAGAGGTGATGGGGAGAGTTGATGAACATGCAAGGAGAGACGGGGGGGGAACAAATTTTGAAGCATCTTGTCTGCTTTGTAAGTATGGAATGTCATAGGCCTGTATCTATGAGATTGCAAGCTCCTTGGGACTAATTTCCTTGTCATGCTTTTTTTTGATTTTATGATTAGTTCTGCATTTTTAGAAAACTCACTCTTGGGACCATGCGGTGGGTGGTCTAGCAAAGGGCAGATTATAAGTAAGAAACCACAGCCAAGCTCTGGCAATAGTTCAGGTGAGGGATGATGTGGCAGTAACATTGAAAGTGAGGAGGAGAGAGAATGGAGCAATATTCAGATACTTCTACATCCAAAGGAGCATATGGGGGAATTCAAGGGCAATCCCTAGAATTCTGGATCAGGGAACTGGGTAAGCACCCCACCGTCAACAAAGTTATGGAATACAGAAATATGAGTATGTTTCTTTGGTATAAGAGGCTATAAACTTAGTGAATATTGAGTCTGAGACAAGTTGAGCTTAAAGTACCTTTAGAATATGTGAGGGTACAGATATAGAGTTCAGGGGAGAGTCAGAGTTAAGGATGTCCTTCTGAGAGTCATCAGCTTAGGGATGGTGGGCTCCCAAGGCTGAAGGGGTTAAGAATGGGTACTGGGGAGCACTGGCATCTAAGGGCTGGCTTTGTCTCCGTGGTCATCAGCTAAGGGTGGGACGATTAAAGCTAAGGGTCTGGAAAAGGTCTGAAACAGCCTTTTAAGGAATTGGGAGAAGGAGCTTCCTCATGGAAGGATCCTGTGAAAGGAGCAATTCAATCAACTTCAGACAGGACTGGAGCCTGTCTTCATCCATGGACTCAGGTGCCTGAATCTAGGTTAATTGCTCTGTGCTCTGAGCTCCCAGATCTGGATTTATACCCACTTCTGTTGTAATAACTACAACACTGGGACATTTTTCTGGGTGTCTGCTTCATTGCACTGTGGGCGGGTTAGGATTCAGGGGATATCCTATCCTCACCTCTGTGTCCCTGTGGTAAGCTGGTGGTCATGCATGTGGTAGATGCTTGATAAATATTCGATGCTTGAGTTAATAATGAAGTAGATCCTCTGTTAAGGGTTCTGTTAAATTTCAAACTAACTGGCAGACTCGGTTTTCTTGCCATAAATGTCCCAAAGCCATTATGGTCTTTGTTTGTGGCCATGAGGAAGGGCACAAATCCAGAGTTCAGAGAGCAGCCCCTGCTTACTGGGGTGCTGAGGTACCAAGCCTTCTCCCTCACCCTGCTCATCCTCCCTCTCCGATCACAGATTTTGAAAAAAAGCCAGGATCCTACAGGGATCATGGTCCCAACAAAGTCTCATCCCAGCTGTGACAGTGCACAGTCCAATGCAGCTGTTGCTTCATTTCCAGTCACGGTGGAAGGCCCAAGGTGACCCTGAGAAATGCCAGGGACCAGGAACACAGACACAGTGAGTTTTGCACAGTGTGGGGGCATTTGGACATCTGAAACCTATCCTTCTTGGATGACTCCCAACTCTCTGAGGACTTTAATGAAGAATATCAAATTCCTTCATGTGGTATCAAGGCTCTTCGTGGCCAACACTGCTAATTACCAACGACTAGGCTCATCTTTAGGATTCCTTGTTTCCTATGGTTCAAACCCAAGAAGACCATTCTCTTGCCTCCTCCAGGTCTTTCTACATGATGTCCCTGACTCCTAGAGTCCTTCTGCACTTTGTGCAGTGGTCACATCCTCAGGGAACAACCTTCCAGTCTGGGTTAGGTAGCTGCTCCCAGAATTCCTCCACTCACAATGCTGAATGTAAAGGCCTGTATCTATGAGACTGCAAGCTCCTTGGGACTAACTTCCTTGTCATGCTTTTTATGCACTTGGTATGTGCTTAGCCAACATTAATGAACAACAAACATACAAAATAATGGCCCTCTGATATATGAAGGGCCCTTAGCCCTGGGTTCACTGTCCAGACTCCAGGGTTTCCCTTCAGCCTCCATTGGATATACTCCAGTCTTCAGGGACAAGGCATGGATTTACTGATTGAAAAAAAATTATGCATCCTGATTGAAAAAAAAAATCACAATGGTATAATGCAAAGAATACTTAAATGGTACCAAAAGACCTGACTTTACAACTAATGAGTCATGTGACCAGTGGAAAGTCACATGACCTTTCTGAGCCTCTATCCCATCCTTGGTGTAAAGGGATCATTGTACATTGTTCTTAGGATAGGCCCAGCACACACCTAGAAAGAATGGACTTTGTCCAAACATTCCACATTAGTTGGCACTGAAGGCTCCAGGGGTCTAAACTTGGTTGGACATAGACACAGTTCGGGCTTGCCTTGTTGATAAAGCTGACATCAGAATATTGCAGTCCTCCCAGTCTATCCCAAAATGGGCTTCAACTTGGCTCTAATGGGCCTAGGTGATAGGCTTGGGGGTACGTCGATGACAGTATTTTATTTGAAGGATACTAGACTGAGGCACTTCTCCTTTGGGGGCCTAGGGTGAGGGTACTTTCCATTCTGAGTGGTCCTGAACTAAAGCACATTTCCTGGGGTTCAGTAAGTCACTCTTTTATCAGGGACTGTGGAGTAAAACGTTCTTCAGCTAGATAGATGTAACTCATTGTCTGACAAATAAAGCACCACCTCGTAGAAATTGCTCTACCCAGGTTACTAATATGGGTTGAATTGTGTCCCCAAAAAGATATGTTGAAGTCCTACCTCCAATACCTATGAATATAACCTTATTTGGAAATAGGGTCTTTGCAGATATAATCAAATTAAGATGAGGTCATTAAGGTGGGCCCTAATCTAATGATTGGTGTCCTGATAAGAAAAAGAGGAGAGACACAGACACAGACAGGGAGGGAATGTCATGTGGCTATGGAGGCAGAGATTAGAATTATGCTGCCACAAACCAAGAATACCCAGGGTTACCAGGAGCTGGAAGAATCGAGGAAGGATATTCCCCCCAAAGACTTTGGAAAGAGCATGTTTATACAAACACCATGATTTCTGACTTCCGGCCTGTGAGAGAATCAATTTCTATTGCTTTAAGCCACTCGTATTGTAGAACATTGTTACGACAGCCTTAGGAAACCAATACAAGTACATAGAATGCTCTGCTCTTTCCATGCCTGAGCTTCTGCTCTGTTTTACAAGGTGAGCCAGCCCTGCTTAAACTCCCCCATTCTCTGAGGCAGGACTCTGTCCACTGTCTCCCCCAATGCCCCCCCAACACCTTCTCTGCCATGTCCCTTCTCCTCCTCCATGTCCTGCTCAGACGCAGTGTCTCCCCACAGTTCTGTCCTAGCTTAATTAGTGTATACATCGTGTCATAGCTGAGAATGGGTGGGAGGCTGGCTTCATTTGGAGGTTTTTTAGTGATATTTTTGCTCTTATTTATTGAGCACCTGCTACATGACAGATTGCTTCAGGCCCCTGAGAGTCAGCATAAACAATGAAGACTCATGAAATTTCTGTTCTAGTGACTGTGGTGGGGAAGCAGAGGTGAAAGGAGAGGGACATTTCAGGAAACAGGAAACACATAAGCAAATAAAAGAATAAGAATTTCTAGCCATGAGAAATACTATAACAAAATAAAATCTCAGGTGATAAAGAGTGGCAAGGGTTAGGAGAGTTTTCTCTGAGGAGGTGAACTTTAGCCTGAACAACAGGGACATTCTGTGCGGGCCTTTCCAGGCAGAGAAAACAGCCTCTGCAAAGGCCCTGAGGGAAGAATTGAGCATGTTCTCATCAAGGAAGAGAAAGAAGGCCAATGGACCAGAGAAAAGAGACTGGAGCGGGGAATTTGAAGACATGCATTTCAAGGGCTAGGTGTTTGTGTTCTTTTCTGTTACTTTTTTATTATTTTGAAACTGCAGAAAAAAATTTAAAAATCAGCTTCAGTTATCTCCCCAGGGATGACAGCTAGAACCATTTGGGGAATGTTACCTTCTAGATGAGTGGTTCCCAGACTGTGGTCCCTGGACCAGTAGCATCAGCACCATTTCGAAAGTTGTTCTGCAGATATTTGGCCCCACCTCAGCCCCACTGAATCAGAAACTCTAAGGGTGGAGCTCTGCACTCTGTGTATTAAAGGTCCCTCCAAATGATTCTGTGCATGCTGAAATTTGAGAAGCCCTGTGATTGTTTCCATCAGGGCTCTATTAACTGCCTCTGGGTTGCATATTGGAGAAGTAGGTTGGAAGAGGTAAGGACTTTAAAGAAAAACTCCCCAAGTGATATTGCACGTTCACCTTCCAATAGACTGGTTGTAGGACAGAATATATGCAAGGTCACAGGTGAGAGCCACAGCAAGCTGGTAGAGCACACAAGGCAGACTGAAAGCCAACAAATGGACCTTCAGGCACAGGTATGAGAGAACCTTGTACAGTTGGACAGCAGGTAGTGAGCTCAGGAACACTTGTCATCAATAGCAGGGTACAACTGCGGGTCCTGTTTATGCAAACCTCTAAAAAGGACAGTAGGGAAGGCAGACTATCACCCCCAAAAATGGATGCTCTGAGAAGCAACAGTCTTCCATAGCAGTACTCAGAAGCATAGAAAAAGCAACAGCTGGATTATTGGAATCACTCACTCCTTTCTTGGGCTGGACCAGCAGCAAAGCAACTGCTGGTCCCTTTTGTGTTGTGTGGAACTTCCTGCCTTCTTCTTGCCTTACCTCAGAACTGACTGTCGCACACTGTAAGCTCTGAGGCGAGGTGCTCCTTCTATCCTAAATGACTAGCCTTTTCTGACAGTCACTGTCTATCTATGCATACCTCTTGACACTTGGCCCAATCATCACTGCTGAAGCTGGAAGCCGTTTGTGGGGTCCCTCAGGTAGCACCCGTCAGTTCCTCCATAGCCCCTCCTGGCTGGAAGGTCACCAACACCAGTAAGTCAACAGACTAAACAACGGCTCTGGCTAGTCTTCGTGGAGTGACATGATTTAGAGTTTAGACACTTGGTTCATAGGTGATTGCTCTGGGCACTCAGTCAGTATGTTTACACTGTAATTGTCCATCATTCTAAGAAGCTCCCAATCAGTTTTGAATCTGAAAATTAGAAAGCATAAAAGAAGGTAATGACAGACACATAAGCTACCAAAATAAAAAGAAATGGCTAGCTGTCTAAGGGAAGGGAAGAAGTGAAAAATTGTGAAATTCAAGCTACAAGGTTCTGAGGCCATATAATGTCAGAGAAGAAACCCCTGACATTCAATAAAGGAACTGTGTTATAACGGTGTTTGAAAGCTAGAGAAGAGGGTGGAGTATGACCCATCTTCAGTGTGTAAATGTGTGGAGATAGAGGACATGCAAGATGGCAGCATGAAGGCCATGGTAGCCCCTCTCCCCAGCAAAGCACACATTCAACTGGAGAAAGTTATATGAAACAATTATTTAAAGTCTCTGGGGATTGTTCTAAGGGCATACAATGGAAAAATATTTGTTCGTAAAAATCTGTTAAATCTCAGTAATAACAGTGTGAGTTTGTTGCACGTGAGCCACAACCAGATCTCATCCCTACCCTCAGCTCAGTATAACGGTAGCTCTACTCCAGGGGGGTGTGGCCAAGAAGATGAGGCTCCTTATCCTCTAGATCCCAGTCCAGGGTTACAGTTTCACCCCAGAATGAGGAAGTTGTCAGAAAACTTTTTCCCCTCCCTAGCTTCCTTCCACAGAAGCTCTGATCCATGCAGGCATGCCCCAGAGAACTGGGGCTCCATTCCCCCACTGAGTCCTCACTCATAGGACCAAGGATATGGGGTTTTGATCACCCTGCCTCAGATGACTTTTAGAGGGGAGGCCCATGCCAGGGTGAAAAAGAGACTAAGGACTCTTGCTCATAGAGCAGGGCTACTCTGAGGGAGAAGAGGCCCACTATCCACTATCCCTACCCCTAACTCTGGTTTAGTAACACAGAGGTTCTGCCTGGTGGGAGAAGGAGGTCTTAAAAACACAGAGGTCCTCATCTCTCCCTAAAGTGATTAGCTTTATTTATAACATAGTTTAGGAAGAGCATGCTTAAGGACATTGTTAAAAAATAATGCAGATCTTGTTGGTGACTAAGAAAAGGCTGGTGGCTCCGTGATGCTAGTAGCAGAAACAATATGGTATACCAGTTAGATGTTTAACAGAGAGAACTAAGGAAAGAGATAGCCAAGAAGTGCCCTTCTGGGGTCAGAGTGAGACCAAAAGACTGGGAACACCCCACCGCTGAAAAGAAACATGACTTTAATTGGATCAAACTATGGAATAATTTATACCAAAGTATTGTCTAACAATACCAAGGTACTGTCAAAACAATGAAGCCAACAGCTAGCAATTAGTAGAAGCTAGGATCTAGGTGAGATACCAATAAATAAGGGCAGACCAGCCAGGAACTTAAGGGCATTATCAGGGAAAGAGAGATTTAAAGATGCCCAAATAAAGCACAGACACTTCTGGTGATCAGGGACACTGTCCCATTGCCAAGAAAGAAAAGTCTTTTCAAACATGGTGCTTGGACAATTGAATATCCTATGCAAAAGAAAAAAAACTAGAATGCCACTTCATACCATATTAAAAACTCAACTCAAAATGGTCAGAAGATTAAATGTAAGAGTTAAAACTATAAAACTCTTAGAAGAAAACTTAGGAGTAAATCTTTATAACCTTGGGTTAGGCAATACTATCTTCAGTATGATACCAAAAGCATAAGTAACAAAAGATAAAATAGATCACTGGACTTCATCAACATTAAAAACCTCCGTGCTTAAAAAGACATGAATAAAATGTGAAAAGACAACCCCAGAATTAAAGAGTTTGCAAATCATATATTTGATAAGGAACTTATATCCAGAATACAAAATGTATCTTACAAATCAGTAATAGAAGATAAATAAACCAATTAAAAATGGGCAAAGAATCTGAATAGACACTTCTCCAGTGAAGATGTACAAATGGCCAATAAGTATATGAAAAACTGCTCAACATAAATAATTACTAGGAAAATGCAAATCAGAACCATAATGTGATACCACTTTGTACCACCTAGAATAGGTATAATCAAAGACAGTCAAGAACAAGTGTAGACTAGGGGCGCCTGGGTAGCGCAGTCATTAAGCGTCTGCCTTCGGCTCAGGGCGTGATCCCGGCGTTATGGGATCGAGCCCCACATCAGGCTCCTCTGCTAGGAGCCTGCTTCTCCTCTCCCACTCCCCCTGCTTGTGTTCCTCTCTCACTGGCCGTCTCTCTCTCTCTGTCAAATAAATAAATAAAATCTTAAAAAAAAAAAAAAGAAGTGTAGACTAGAACGTAGACAAAAACAAACTCTCATATGTTGGTGGAGAGGTAAAATGATGTGTCTGGTTTTGAAAAATATTTTGGCAGTTCCTCAAACACTTAAACATAGAGAGTTACCATATGATCCAGCAATACTACTCCTAAGTATACACCCAAGAGCAATGAAAGCGTGTGTCCACACAGAAACTTGTACGTGAATGTTAACAGCAGCAATATTCATAATAGTCAAAATATGGAAACAACTTCGGTGTCCATTAACTACTAAATGGATAAATAAAATGTGATACACACACACACACAGTGGAATATTATTTAGCAATAAACGAGAACGAAGTATTGGTAGATGCTATAAAGTAAACGAACCTTAAATACATTATGCTAAGTGAAAGAAACCAGTCACAAAGACCATACAATCTATGATTAATTTACACAAATTGTCCAGAAGAGGCAAGTTTATGGACAGAAAGCAGTTTAGCGGCATACAGTGCTTGGTGGTTAGGAGGATTGAGAGTGAACGCTAACGAGTAGAATTGGCGGCGGGAGGTGGGAGAATGACAAAAATGTTCCAAAATTAGATTATGATGATGGTTGCATAACTTGATGGATATGCTAAATCATTAAATATATATACATATATATATATATGGGTGAATTTTATGGCATGTGGTTTATATCTCAATAAGCTGTTAAAAAATAAAATGTGGAGATGTGTATTAGCTTTTAAAGAGATTTGAACTGAAAGAATAAAGAAGGATTCTTTCTCTAGTTTTGTAGGCAATCTGGCTTTAGAAAGTATAATTCCCACAGGGCAACAGGACTGAATGGATGGACACAGAGAATGACGCAGCACAGATATGGGGCTCAAGTAGCTGCATTCAAATCTCAGTTCCAGGGCTGGTCACTATTTTCTCTTAAATAAGTAACTTAATTTCCGTGAGTCTTTCTTTAGAGAAATTAGGGTTTATTTCACTGAGTTGTTGGAGGTATTAAAGTAAGTCCCACGTCTAAAATGTTTAGCCTAGGGGCGCCTGGGTGGCACAGCGGTTAAGCCTCTGCCTTCAGCTCAGGGTGTGATCCCGGCGTTATGGGATCGAGCCCCATATCAGGCTCCTCCGCTATGAGCCTGCTTCTTCCTCTCCCACTCCCCCTGCTTGTGTTCCCTCTCTCGCTGGCTGTCTCTATCTCTGTCAAATAAATAAATAGAAATCTTTAAAAAAAAATGTTTAGCCTAATACCTGATAAGTGGTAGTTTTTGACAGCCGATAACTATTTAATAGTATCATTAGTAGTAGTAGTAGTAGTAGTAGTAGTAGTAGTAGTTACAGGAACCAAATTGGGTAGGCACCCAATGGCTATATATATATGTTCCAATCATCCAGTTTTTATTTCATAGTGAGTAATTTCACCTTAGATTACTGGGCAGAGCTGGATGTCATTTATTAAACTCTCAATATTTACAGACTCCTATTAAAAAAACCTCTCACTCTACTCTCCAAAGTGTTATTAGGAAACTACAAGAAAACACATTGGGATTTGCTTCTAGTCTTGTCATCAGCAGGGGGTGTTGGCAGCCAAAGGCCAGCTGTGCATCCAGTTGAAATTAGCAGTTGGGTTCTGGTAGCTGATGGGGTAAGTACAACTCTTCCAAATGGTTGTCTGATCCTTGAATGCTGGGGTAAGGGAATTTGCTGTTTTCCCACTGAGAATGTGGGAATGGAAAGAGGTTCAGGGATCTGAACAAGAGCAGCTGGTAGGAACCAGTGTCTTACCACCCACCTTGTCATGCGGATTCCCTCGTCCTTCTCAGAACGGTCAAGAAACAACTCCTAGAACTGACAGCAGTTAGTAATTCTGTTAATATTTTTCCTTCCAAGAGGAAGTTTCTCAAGCAACAAACCTTTTCAGAGCCAGTAATTCTGCCATTACCTAGAGCACGCTTCTCATGGAGGGCACACAGGGCACACCTTCGAGGTGATGCTGATGATGCAATCATTGACCAGAGGCACTCATGCCTTCCCACCGCTTGTGAATTTGGTTGTAACAGCCGCACACTTACTCCTGTCTCCTCATAACGGATGGGGCGGTGTGAACCATCAGGCACCTCTGGGGGGTCAGACCATGGCCGGAGAGAGGGCTGCAATTACTTCTCTGGGTAAATGCACGGGGTGGGGAGGGTTAGGTCAGCTGAAGCTGATTTCCTGGAGTTGGGACTCACGCAGCACCTCAATAAGGGCGGGCGGGGCAGAAACTTTAGCTTTAGCTTCTAAGAGCTGAAACGTTTTTCAAGAAGGATGTGTCATTTGCGATTGTGAGAATAATTTCTTCCCAACTGCATCTGTCTGGGGATCTGAGACCAGGAGATAGAGGACTCCTGAGCAGGAAGACTGCTGTTAGTCTCCCCCATGTGGAAGCAAACACACTTAAGGGAGGTGATGATTGATGAGCACTTTCTTGCTAACAGATGGCCTCCAGTTAGGTCACTTGGTGTGTTTTTTACCTGATGGTGTTCTTGGTGTGGGACGGGGACAGATTCTGGGAATTCACACGCACGCACACACATACATACACACACACTGGACATGATTCTTTGGGTTGTCTAATTTATTTTTACGTTAGGATTTGTCTGCTGGACTAGGTTAAACCGCCCATCACCTTTACGACTAGGACTGGGGGGCTGAAGTCTCAAGAGTGAGGGGCTAACCAGACTGTGATGTGTCACTCAGCTTCCATCCCTGTACAAACACATGGCTTCTCCTCCACCCTCAGATTCACAAATCACAGAGCGTGAAGGTCATCCAATCCAACCCCTTCATCTTCCAGTTGACAAAACTTTACTCCAGAGAAGGGAAGCATCTTGCCTGCAGTTCTAATGTAATTGGTGACAAGGCCACAAGCAGACCCGGGGTCTCCTGCCTTCCAACCCATCCACTTCCTGCTATGCCCCCACTGTCTCCCCATGTGCATCTGCTCCCTGCCATCCTGAGAGTGAAAAGAGTGCTCGTGGCAGCTTAATTAGCCATAAATACTCTCTTAATAAACCCACTCTGTTATGGGTTGTTTCAGTTAGAAGGAATTATTATTGCCACAACATAAATTTCCTGAAAAAAGATATGGTCGGGTCACACAATGCAGCCTATTATGAGAACCAGAGTAATAAAACAGCCAGATAATTTATGTGTCTCTCTGGGTTCCTTGTGCTTATCTCAAAGAAAAGAGCCAAGATGTTGAGACAAATGGAGAAGTAAATATGTGTGGCTGGAAATAGTATGTGCAATTTGTTCGGTGCCATTTTTGCAAAGGCACTTTTCAGACGAAGGCCTGACACGGCTGACAATGAGCACGATTTCACTGAGACATGGCTGACTGTCCTTCATCCTCCCCGAGGACAAAGGGAACAGGGTTAAACCACTACAGAAATCATGTTTGCCTCATAATGAGGCAGGATCACAAGTCAGTGAAGGGCTTAGGGTCCATTTGGGGTCCATGGTGATTGGGTGGGCCTCCTTCTGTGCTTGGTTGACAAGCACATTGTCCACGGCAGCACAGAAGGCTGGGGAATGTTGTGTGATCCCTCCCCACAAGGGCATTTACCCTGACAGACAAGGGATCTAAGGAACAAAAAGGCAGTCACCAGCCCCAGCTTGGTCACTGTCCTGAATCCAACTTCTCACCCAGTGGCCGAGGCTCACAGGCATCTGCCTAGACCCTGAGTTATTTTCAAGTCCAGGACTCCCCACATGCTTTTGTGACAGAGCAGAGGGCAGATGAAGGCCAGGCTCCTGAGGTGGCCTAATGCCCCCTGCCAGACAGGGGTAGGGGCAAGTAGTGGGTCTTTCACCAGGCACCTCAGGACCCAAATCTCTGTGACTTGTGAAAAAAAAAAGAAAAATATTCTCTTCCTAAAGAGAACTCCTCCAAAGTGTTATTTACCACGGTTGAACAAGAACCTTCTTGATAAGCTGGGTCTTCTGGACAAATCGAACATCTGATCATCTGCAGAGTTGGGGGTGGGGAGTACAGCTCAGGAGGAATCCCACCCAGCTTCCCCCATCCAGTGACATCCCCCACACCCCCACACCCCCAGGGCACCGGGTCTGGTGGGGCATGAATTGGTGAGACCGTGGCAGTTCCTGCTGTGAGGCTGACACCATGTTTATCTTTTTTTAATTTACACCTTGAGCTTGTGACAGTACCTAGCAGGAAAAATAGGAAGGTAATTTGTGTTCCCTAAGAACGGAGCTAAGTTCCTGTTCTCTCCCACTACACTGAGAGAAGAGTTACTCATTCCCACTCTGCTTCGAAGGGTGGCTCTGGGACATGGAAGAGGAATCAGTGTGACACCCTCTGAACCCGCACCTCTGTTGGGCAGCACTTAGGTGGACTCAAATTCTTGTTAGCCTATGGTGGCCAGCTAGACTTCTCACAATATTCATTTTCAAAGATGTAGAACAACCAACATAACAGCCACCAACCCTGTGTTACACAGAGTTAACCTTTTTTTTTTTTTTTTAAGATTTATTTATTCGACAGAGATAGAGACAGCCAGCGAGAGAGGGAACACAAGGAGGGGGAGTGGGAGAGGACGAAGCAGGCTCATAGCGGAGGAGCCTGATGTGGGGCTCGATCCCATAACGCCGGGATCACGCCCTGAGCCGAAGGCAGACACTTAACCGCTGTGCCACCCAGGCTCCCCAGAGTTAACCTTTTTTTAAAAATTTTTTTCATTTTGTTATGTTAGTCACCATACAGTACATCCCCGGTTTTTGATGCAATGTTCCATGATTCATTATTTGCATATAACACCCAGTCCACCATGCAATATGTGCCCTCCTTAATACCCATCACCGGCCTATCCCAATCCCCCACCCCTCTCCCCTCTGTAACCTTCTATACACTGTGGGATCCTCTGGTGCCCCTGGATCAGCTCGAGGCCTCCAGCTTTTAACTTTTATTCGACACTTTGCTTAGAAGCTCCATGGACAGAAGAGAATAGGATGTCTCCCTGTGACGGGATCCCAGGAAGAAGCACTCACTATTTAGCAGGAAAGGGTGAAGACCTCACCTTGTATTAATTAAGTAAAATCCATGCATGCTCTGAGCCACTGAACCAAAAGAGAGTGTTTTGCCAGTGCTGATTTAGGTTAGATAGAAGAGTTTGAAGCAAATAGTGCAAGAAAAGTTGATGGAATCAGCTTGAGTTTTATAAGTGATAGCTTTATTTCTTTCCATAAGATGGGAGATACATCTTCTCAAAGCACACATTCACCTGACAGTGCTGAGAAGACACAACGGAGAGACTCCCTGGCCCTCAGTCCTCCACCGGCCCCTCCCGCAGCATGCAAGGCACTCCCTGCTAAGAGGTGCAGCTCTCCGAAAGACCCACCTTTGTGCCAAGACGCACAGCACATATCTGAACGGTAGGGTCTCTGCAAAGCTGCTGGGGCCACAGGCTCTCCCAAGCACACTGAATTTCCCCAGAGGGATCCGAAACAGAAGTCTTTTCGGAAACCCCAGGCCTCATAGAAAGTGGGGAGGCCTCCATGATGACAGGTGAGCCAGGAGCTGTCCTCTGCATCATTCACTTTCGCCCTGCCCAGACTTTTGTCATCATGGCTTCCCTCACTCACTCCCCAGCTCCCACGGATAGGGTGGGTCTTCCAGAGTGGGCACCAAAAAACTTTCTTTGGTGTTCATTCCCACGGGGCCCCCTCGCTCTGCCCCTCCATCTGCCCTATCACATGGGATACTTACTCTTCTCTGCACACTCAGTGCATATTTCTAATTCTGTATCTCAGCCCAGTTTTCCCTACCTGATGAACTCCTAATCAGCTTTCTGGGCCCAGATGGCCTTCCCTGACCCCCTGTCATTGCTCTGTCTCATCAGCTCAGTACTGACGGCTCTTTCATCTACGTTCCTGCGATGCTTTGCACCACGCCTCTCTCAGGCATACTGCAGTGCCTTGAGAACCGTCCCCTCCATTGTACTGTGGACATGGACTCCACCTTGGCTCCCCAGCCCCTAGGAAAGTCCCTGGCACATTCTAGGAGCTCAGTTAATGAAATGGAGTGTGTACTTCAATGAGCATTGTTAGATTCCCCTAAACATCATCAGGGGAATACAAACATGCAAGGTTTGGCTAAATGCTCACATGGAGGAAGACAGCATTGCGGAACGTTGTTGAAGCACATACGGTAAGGGACAGACCAATGGCCTGAGGCCAAGAGGGGCCAGCAGCAGGGTTGTGGGCTGCTAGTGTCGATCCCCTTTGATGTCTTCCGGAAACAAAACAGTAGGAAGTTTCCTGCAATGCTGGGCCAGGCTGATTCATTGCAGGGCAATCTCACCCAGACACTTGGAAGCTGGACAGTGCAGTTTGCCTCACAGGGATGCCCAGAGACGTGGGTCCTCCGCAGCGTGCCCCACTCAGGCCCACACACGTTTGCATAATATAAAATACAATGGACAAGCCCCAAATCTGCTCTGACAGCGATTTTTGTACATTACAATGCAAAATACCAGCTGTCGTTTGAATGGTGTCCCCAGTGCCTTGTTAACTTCGTACTCTTAATGTTTCTACTGATGCAGCATCTTTAACTGAAGGTGTGCAGGGCCCTTTGTAAGCAGAATATCATCACACTTCCTTTCCTGCCTCCCCTTGCAAGATTCCTAAAGGGAGGGAAGCTGCTGTCCAGGGGCCCCACCCTGCAGGGGGCACGGGAGGCTCAAAGGAAGAGAGCCACCACAAACTTATGAATGTTCTGGCAGCCCTGACAAACACCACCTCCCTATTTGGTAGAAAACTAGGCTTGGGCACATCGGAGAGCCAGTTAGAGGAAGGAAACATTAACAGACACATAAAGTAGAAGAGAAGTCCACCTCAAAACTGACAAAACTGCGAATGCAAAACAAACTCACTGGCCAGAGAGGCCTGGGTGCACAGGGAAGCTGCTTCCAGAAGAATGGCATTCTGGAGATCTGAACGTGAGGACTATGTATGTTATGTATGCGTGTACTGGCAACGGACGCCAAAATTCACTGTGGCCTATTGAAAGCTGCATTGGGATATCAGCACAGATGGAAATACAAAGGAGAGAAAGTCAGACTGTGCTAATGATGCCTTATTAGTCACAGGCCAGAACTGAAGGTCGTGATAAATGTGGAAGTCCTGCAGTCTTTGATTCCCCCACCCTCCCACTCACCTTTGCAAATAACTTCACTTTGAAACCTTAGCTCTGGCAACAATTACACACACACACACACACACACACACACACACACAGAGCATGCACTTCCATGTGACCCTATTCAACAACAGAATTATCTTCTATCATTCTTACTAAATCCATCTGTGTTTCTCGGCTCATTTCTGGAAGATATCCGAACGACATTTACGGCCCTCCCGGCTGGTGAGAGAGCGCGTTAAACCGTCTCTTGACTGCCAGCTCCGGGACAAGTTGAGTTGCTGTCTCTTTGTTACTTCGCTCACACGTGTAACAACATGTAACTCCCAAGCCCCCTCTCTGCAGCCTCTACGTGAAATGCCCCTTCTCTACAGGACAAATAATAGCTTGTCTCCATCCCCCATCTCTCCAGTGACTCCCATCCTTTCCTCCTCTTGTTCGAAGGCAAATTCCTGTGCATATGTTGTCACATGAATAGGCCATTTCCTCACCTCCCATTCCTCAACCCACATCACCTCTGTCGTCACCCCCATTGACGTTTCTCTGCTCACAAGCCATCAAGGACCACTGGTCCAAAGTCAAGGGTCCCTTTTCAGTCTTCCTCTTAAGTGACACATGGGCCATTACATCCTTAATAAAACTTGCCCATCTCCTACGACACCATACTCTCCTCCTTCTCTGCTTCTGACCACCTCGAATGCATCTGCCCAGCCTCTCCCACCAAACCCTCGGATATTACTCACAGTTCTCCATAATCTGGCACACGGCCACCATCACTGTGTGTGCTGGCAACCTGCCCATCTCCCCTCCAGTCCAGCTCCCTCCAGGCACCAGACCCATGAGAAACTAGCCACCTACTTGTCATTTTACTGACCATTTCTCAAGTTTGTTAAACTCAGCATTTTCAAAATGTCATTGATCTATACTTTGCTCCAAACTTCTTTTCCTCAAAGATTCCATCTTAGTAAATGCCACCAATTACACTCTCAGTGACTCAAGCCAGTTTCCGGGGAGTCATAGTTAATTCCTTACCCCTGAATCCAATCTGTACCAGCTACCAGTTCAATGACTTCTCAGCTCCAAATCCATCCTTTATTTCCTGCTCAGCAAAGACAGAGCCATAAGCCTTTCTTGTCTGCAACGCGTACCCACATGTTCAGCTCTGTCAGTAGGGGCACTGGAGGGACACTGCAGGAAAAAGAGGATTTTCTTTCTGGTGCCAGCATGCTTCTATTTGCTTATTCTTTCCTGCCAGGTGGGGGTGGGGCATCTAGTGGTATCTGCCCTCACCTAACTCTGCCCTAATGTCCAGAGTGCATGGGCCCTTGGTGTCCTCACAGTCTTGACCCAGCCCAGCAACACGTCACCCCCTTCCTGGGACACCTCACTCCCAGGCCTCACACTGCCCTGGCTGGCAAGCAATTTCCCAAGACTCTTTCCATATCCCTACCACCAGCCTCAACCCACCTGGTCCCCGAAGAGGTGCTTCCTACCTGTTGGTCCAGCCACCTGCCAGCACCACAGGGGGCTGCCACCTGCTTGCCTAGCGACTGGACAGCTGTGGCCCAGGCAGCCCCAAGCTTCTCTCCATGCAGTGGCCTATAAACACATCTTCTCCAATGAGATCTGAACCCCAGCCTCAGGGAGGGTCCCCACTTCCAATTTTCTGCCTTCCTGGGTACTTTCCCTCATCCCCAGTGTATTTAGTTATATTTTAATCCTATAGAGCTGTTCCCCTATTATATTTAACAAATCCTTAAATCAAACTTTTCTAGTCCAAATTATCTTGTGACTGCTGTTTCTTGATTAAACCCTAACTGATAAACTATCAAACACCAAACTGCATTTGCACTATCATCCAAATTTCTATTGAATCTATGTTCTTCAGTTTTTCTGCTTCTTCCCTTATTAAAACCACCATCATTTCTTGCTTGAATTCTGCAGTCATCTCTATAATTGGTTTCTCCTAACTAATCAAACTGACTCCTCCCCAGTCCACTTTCATCCTCCTCAATCCATACATATTTACTGTTTACTTGACTTCTAGAAGCTTCCCGTTGCTCCAAAAGAAAGCCCCACATCATTTTTCTATATCTTGTAGGTTAAACAAAATCTGACCTTCCCCGGGCCACATTCCAACCTCAAATCAATATCCCCCCTCCCTCTATTGTAAAAATTGGTGATTTGTGCTTTCTCTCCTGCTTAATCAATCTTACTGCTAGAATTGTACCATTCTAGAACATGTATTCCGGAAAAAAAAAAAAAGGGTTTGGGGTTGTTTTTCTTTTGTTTTGATCCTGTATGTATGTATGGGTTTTTCTTTTGTTTTTTTTTTTTTAATATCCTACTTCATTAACTTCCTCTTTTAATTATTTTTCATACTTTGGGATTAACTCAATTTTTTAAAGATTTTTATTTATTTATTTGAGAGAGAGAGAGAAAGTGCATGCACACAGGGAAGGTGCAGAGGGCAAGGGAGAAGAATAAGCTGTCTCCACACCCAGCACAGAGCCCAACCTGCAGGCCTCCATCCCACAACCCCCAGATTGTGACCCCAGCCAAAACCAGGAGCCCAGCTCAACAGACTGAACCACCCTGGATTATTCCATTTTTATGTTAGGTTTTTGAAATGAAAACGTAGCACATTTAAAGTAACATTATCCCTCTCAGTATTGCTTTTGCTATTTTCCATGGCTTTTGATATGTAATATTTACACGGTTATGAAGGTCTAAATCTTTAGGAATATTCACAATGACTTCTTTTGACCCATGAAATATTTAAAGTTCTGTTTTTTAGTTTATTGGGTTTTGTTGTTGTTCTTTGCTTAGTTTTTTTGCCTTTTACTATTAATATCTAATTTTATTCTATTGTGGTCAGAAAACATGGCCTATATGATAATGATGCATTGATATTTGCTGAGATTTCAATCTTTATACATTTCCCAAGTGGCTACAAATAATGACTATTTCTCTCTTTGTTTCATGCAGTTATTTATATATATATATATATATAATATTAAGCTTATTCAACTAATTTAATTCATCAATAATGATGAGATATATGAAAACTTCCCACTATTATTATGTTTATCAATAGTTATGCAAAGTGTTAATCAATCCTATTTATTCCTTTGCTGCTATGATTTTTTTCATATATACATATTTTCTCATTGCTCTATCTTCCTGATTAGTATTTTCTTTTTATCATTGAATAATTATGCTTTTTATTCCTATTAGTGCTTTCTAGCTTACCAGTATTTTTAATCTAACATTAGTATTGTTTTAGTTTTTAATTTTTACTTTTATTCTAGGTTTTAGGTTTAGGTGAACCTCTAGGAAATAGAATACAGCTGGATTTTTTAAATCTAATTTGGGAAAAGTTGCTTTTTAACTAAAAAGATTAATTATTTTTAATTTATTATAGATATTAATATATTTAGATTTATTTTGCCATTCTGTTTTTTCATTTTTAATCTACTATGTATTTTCCTTCTTTTTTCTCCTCTCCTACTTGCCATTATATTTATCCAGACTTAGCTCACCCTGCTCTCTTCTAATAATACAGAATTACACATTCTACTTCTATTATTTTTATGAGCTACCACTATGTTTTAATGTGCATACTAGACTTCGCAAAAGAGAAAGTTAAGTTTTTTAACTTCCTCCTTGATGACACAGAACTTTAGGATGTTTTCGTCCCAGTGCATCTCCTCCTCCTATCTGCCAACTTATTGTTCTGTCTTGTGTTCAGTATTACCTTTTTTTTTAATCCCCAATCTTAGTCATTTTAAAAATTGTGTTGGCAGTTCTGTTTTTTTCTAAATGCTATTTTATTGGGAGACCATCCTTCTGATTTTAAAACTTCCTTCTTGCTGAAGTATATTCTTCAGGTCTTTCAATAGGTTTTGCAAAATCCGTCAAATCTTCTGCATTGACCATCATATCCTCTGTGAATAAAGACAGTTTTAGTTCTTCTTTCTAATCTGGATAGCTTTTATTTCATTTTCTTGCTTAATTGCCCTGGCAAGAACCTCCAGTATGATATTGAATAAAGGTGTTAAAGGCATACACCTTGTTCCATCTTGGATCACAACGGGAAATCATTCGGTCTTCTAGCATTAAGTATGAATGTTAACTATAAGGGTTTTTTCTTAGATGCCCTTTATCAGGTCAGGAAAGTTCCTCTCTATTCCTAGTTTCCTGAGAGTTTCTATCAGTAATAAATGTTGAGTTTTGTCAAATACTCTTTCTGTGTTTATTGAGATGATCTCCTTCTTTGTTTCTATTTTAGTTTCTTAATATGATGAAATGCATTGATTAATTTTCAAATATTCAATCAATCTTGCATTCCTGGGATAAATTCGCTTGGGCATAATCCATTTTATATGTTGATGGCTTCAACTTGATAAAATTTTATTAATAATTTTTGAATCAGCTGCACTGAAAATAGTATTATTGCAGTGAATGGAAATGATACACATCTATAATTCATGTAATGAAGTGTTTAAGAACGCTTATAATAAAGATGATTCTAAGAACACTACTTGCAAGCTGCATTCAGATTAGTGCTATATCAGTGAATGGAAGTTATACACATTCTGTAATGCTTAAGAATACTTGTAATAGAGAAAAAAATTTTACATATATGTTCATAAGAGACAGTGGTTGGCAATCTTTTCTAGTGAAGTTTTGGTATCAGAGTGAAGTTGGCCTAATAGCATGAGTTGAGAGGTAACTGTCCCACTTCAATTTTCTGGAATAATGTCTGCAGAACTGGCATTATTTCTTCCTTAAAGGTTTGGAAGAATCACCAGTGAAGAGGGCCTGGAGTTTTCTTTGGGGCAAGGTTTCAAACAACAATTATTTTCTTTTGATGTACATTTATTCAGATTATTTCCATTTGAGTGAGCTTAATAGATGTTATCTTTCGAGGAATTTCTTCATTTCGTATAAGTCATTGGTTTCTTGGTGTAAAGTTCAAAATATTCCTATGTTATATTTTCAATATCTGTAGATTCTGTACTGATGTCACCTCTCTCATTCCTGATATTTGTAATTTGTGTCTTCCTTCCTAAGTCTGAAATAAGGTTTATCAATTTTATTAATCTTCTCAAAAAACAGCTTTTCATTTCATTAATTTCCTCTATTTTATTTTTGTTTTATATTTTATTGATTTCTGTTCTGATCTATATTATTTTCTTCCTTTTACTTGATTTGGGTTTAATTTTTCTTCTTTCTCTAATTTCTTAAAGTAGAAGGCGATGCCATTGATTTGAGACCTTTTCTGTAGTAGAACCACGATGCTATAAATTTCTTCTTCCTAGGTACTGCTTTTAGTGGATTCCTACAAATTTTGATATGTAGTGTTTTCTTTTTATTCAGTTAAAAGCACCCTGCCCTAGGCGTGGGGTGGGTCCTGGGGTAGGTGTCTTTACTATAATCACCTGTGACCAGCCAAGAATAACCAGACCCTAAAAAGGAAGTAGGCCATTGAAGGTGTTATCAAAAGAAATGTTAAAAGGACTTAAGTTCCCTGGTTAGCTTTCTGTAAAAGGCCAACCTTAAAGGTCCTCCTTAGCAACCCTGTCAGGATCCCTCTCTTGAGAGCTTTTTCTGTATCTTCACTTAATAAACTTCTATTGCTTTACTTAAAAAAAAAAAGTGCCTTATAACTTCACTGTAGATTTCTTTCTTTTTGACCATGGGTTGTTTAGAAGTGTTTTATTCAGTTTCCAAATATTTGAGGACTTTCCAAAGATTTTTCAATTGATTTCTAATTTAGTATATTGTGGTCAAGGAACATACTTTGTATAACTTCAATGATCTTAAGTTTATGGACACTTAATTTATGGACAAAACATGGTCTAACTTGGTAAATATCCTGAGTACACTTGAAGAGAATATATATTCCACTGTTGTAGGAAGGAATATTCATTATGTGTCGATAGTGTTGTTCAAATCTTCTATGTCCTTATTGATTTTCTATCTAAATGAATGGTCTATCAGTTATTAAGAAAGTGGCATTGAAATCTCTGACTATAACTGTTGCTTTGTCTATTTCTCTTTGAAGTTCTCTCAACTTTTGGGGTGCCTGGGTGGCTCAGTCATTAAGCATCTGCCTTCGGCTCAGGGCGTGATCCGAGTCCTGGGATCAAGCCCCACATCAGTCTCCTCCACTGGGAGCCTGCTTTTTCCTCTCCCACTCCCCCTGCCTGTGTTCCCTCTCTTGCTGGCTGTCTCTCTGTCAAATAAATAAATAAAATCTTTTAAAAAAATTGAAGTTCTCTCAGCTTTTGCTTCATGTATATTGAAGTTCTCATATTACATGGATAAAAACTTAAGATTGTTATGTCCTCTTGATAAGTTGATCCCTTTTTCATTTTGAAATGACTTTCTTTATTTCTGGTAGTATTTGTTGCTCTGAAATCTATTTTGTGTTATATTAAAATAGTCATTCTGGTTTTTTTTATTAGTGTTAGAATAGTATATTTTTCCATTCTTACAATTTTCTTTTATTTATATCTTTATATTTAAAATAAGTTTTATTTAAGCAGCATACATTGTTTTATAGTCCAATGTCTTCTTTTTAATTGAGATATTAATCCATTAACATTTAATGTGGCTATTGATTTGATTAGTTTTAAATCTATCATCTTGCCATTTGTGTTCTATTTTTCCCTACTGATCTTTTTTCCACTATCTTTCTGTCTTTGGATTATTTGAACATTTTTTATGATTTCATTTTATCTTCCTTATTAACCTATGACTACTCTTTTTCTTCTGTTATTTTAGTGATTTCTTTATGGTTTTTAGCATATATTTATCAGGTTCTTATAAATTTATAAGAATATTAACAGTACACTTCCATTCTTGCCCTTCCATTTTTTGTGCTATTGTTATCTTTCAGTTTATTTTTTTAATGTCTTTATTGAAATGTAATTCATATACCATACAATTCAATCATTTAAAGTGCACAGTTATGGTTTTTTTTTTTTATATTCACAGATAAGTGCAACCACAACAGTCAATTTTAGAATGTTTTCATCACCTCAAAAAAGAAAAGAAAAGAAAAGAGACCTCTACACCCTTTAGCCATCACCTAGTTACTCCCTTCCCTCACCTCCTGCCCTAAGTAACCCACCTAAGGTAGCCCTAAACTACTTCCTGTATCTGTGGATTTTCCTGTACTGGACATTTCATATAATTAGAATAATATAATATATGGTCTTTTGTGATTATCTTCTTTCATTTGGCATAATGTTTTCAAGGTTCATTCATATTGTAGCATGTACTTCATTCTTTCTATAGTCAAACAATATTCTACTGCATAAATATACCACATTTTGCTAATCGGTTCAGCAGTTGATTGACATTTGGGTTGTTTTCACCTTTTGGCTACCATTATTGCGCTGCTATGAATATTTGTGTGCAAGTTTTTGTGTGGAAATATGTTTTCTTTTCTCTTGACTATATACCAAGGAATGGAATTGGTGAGTCATGTGATAACTCTATTTTAATTATTTGAAGAACTACTTGTTTTCAAATGTGGCTGTATCATTTTAGATTCCTGTTGCCCTATGCCTTATTTCCAAAGGTCAGTAAAGGATCACCAACCTCCTCCACGGGTGTGTTCTCCTTAACATGACATTTTCTGTCCAACCAAGGCAAGGATCCCAGATACCATCTTATTTAGGTGTAGTTTTTGTAGGTCAACATAGTTGTCACAATTTGTATTTCAACTTAAATAAGTCTTTGTTTTTCTTTTTCTGTTTTTTCCCTTGGTGGGGAGGTGGGGTGAGGGGAAATTGGGAGGAATCTGTAAATACTTGATGCCTTATAGAAGCCTAACATATAAAACCATAAGTGTAAAAGTAAAGACACAGCCAGAGCAATTAGGCAGGTAAATAAATAAAAGACATCCAAATTGGAAAGGAAGAAGTAAAATTATCTCTATTCACAGATGATACGACCTCATATGTAGAAAAACCATAAAGACTTCATAAAAAGACTATCAGAACTAATAAATGAATTAAGCAATGTAACAGTATACAAACTCAACACAGAAAAATCAGCTCCAATTCCATACACTAACAATGAACAATCTCAAAAGGAAATTAAGAAAATAACTTCATTTAAAATAGGATTAAAACAAACCCTTAGAAATTGATTTAACCAAGGGTATGAAAGATTTGTACAATGAAAGCTACAAAGCATTTCTGAAAGAGATTGAGGAAGACAAATAAAGGCAAAGACATCCCATGCTCATGTTTTGGGAGACTTAATGTTGCTAAGATGTCAATACCAAAAGCAATTTCCAGATTCAACATAATCCCTACCAATATTCCATTGAGATTTTTTGTAGATATAGAAAAATTCATCCTAAAATTCATATGGCATCTCCAGGGGTCCTAAATAGCCAAAATAATCCTGAAAACGAAGAAAAAAGCTAGAGGACTCAAACTTCCTGATCTGAAAATTTTCTACAAAGCCAATCAAAAGTAATCAACACAATGTGGTACTAGCATAAAGACAAAAATATATACCAATAGAATAGACTAGAATGTCTGGAAATAAATCCTCACATATATGGTCAAATTATTTTTGACAAGAGTACCAAGACTATTCAGTGGGGAAAACAGTCTTTCCTACAAAAGGCGCTGGAAAAACTGGATATCCAACTGCAAAAAAAACAAAAACAAAAACAAAAAAACAAATGAAGGTGGACCATTACATAACACTATATACAAAAATTGACTCAAAATGGATCTATGCTGTACATGTAAGACCTAAAAGTTAGTTATAAAACTCTTAGAAGAAAACATAGGGCAAAGTTAGATGACATTGGCTTTCGTGATGAGTTCTTGAATATGACACTAAAGGCACAAGCAACGACAACAAAAATAGAAAAATTGGACTTTATAAAAATTTTTAAATTTTATGCATCAAAAAATACTATCAACTGAGTAAATGGGTATCCCACTGAATGGGAGAAAATATTCACTAATCATATATCTGATAAGGGATTAATATCCAGAATAGATAAAGAACTCTTACAACTCAGCAATTAAAAAACAACCTGATTGAAAAATGAGGAAAGGAATTGAATAGACATTTCCCCAAAGAAGATGTGCAACAGATGGCCAGAAAAAAACATGAAAAGGTGCTCAACATCACCAATCATCAGGGAAATGCAAATCAAAACCATAATAAGATATCATCTCACTCATTAGGTTGGCTAATATAAAAAAAAATGACAGGTTTGGTGAAAATATACAGAAATTGGAAGACTTGTGTGCTGTTAGTAGGAATATAAAATTTTAGCCACTAATGAAAATAGTATGGTAGTTCCTCAAAAATAAAATAAAATAAAAATACAATTGCCAAATGATCCAGCAATTCTATTTCTCAGTATATACCCAAAAGAACTGAAAGCAAGATCTTGAAGAAATCTTTATACACCCATGTTCATAGGGCCATTGTTCACAATAGCTAAAATGTGGAAGCAACCCAAATGTCCGTTGACAGGTAAATGGATAAACAAAATGTGGAATAAGGAATATTATTCAGCCCTAAAAAGGAAGGAAATCCTGACACGTGCTACAATACGGATGATCCTTGGAAACATTATGCCAAGTGAAATAGGGCATTACAAAAAGGCAAATGCTACATGATTCCGCTTACATGAGTATAGTGTAAGCCTTGACAGTCAGCTTTTCTCTTTCGTAATACAAGTATCTGACTTAAGCTTTGCATGCCTAGGCATCAATGCCTACTTCAAAAAGGGCTATCTGGAATAAACACACTGCCAGCCACATGACTATGTGGAGAGCCAGGCTCCGCCCCAGGCTCCTTTGTTTTAGAGATCTTGGTTGCTTCTGAGATAACTGACCATTTGGGCCACTGTTCTTTTCTCTTCCCACACTTTAAATTCCCACTTTTATGTCTGAAGTTCACCATTAAAGAACGAGTTTGCAAAACCCTAGGCCCTCATCCTCAACCCATATAAAAGCAGAACCCCGGCTCACACACTGGCGTGCTCTCCCTCTCCCTCCCTCTCTCTCTGTACCCGGGACCTCACTATGTGGCCCCAGGTATGCTCTGTGCTTTCCAGGACTTTTGAGTAATAAAACTTTGTTCTTCAAAGTTTCCTGACAGTTATGGCTGAAGGGCATCTTGCAATTACAGTAAGAACCACAGGGGCTGGTCCAGCCACAACACTGGTTATTGACAGGCTGAGACCAGCACAAAACAATGAGGAAGATGGAATAGTCAGGTTCATAGAAAGAAAATAGAAGGTTAGTTGCTAGGGTTGGCAGGAGAGAGAAATGCGAGGTTATGATTTAAAATGTTCAGCGTTTCCGTTTGGGAAGCTGAAAGAGCTCTAGAGATGGATGGAGCTGATGGCTGCACAACAGTGCGAATGTGCTTAATGCCACTGAACTGTGCACTTAAAATAGTCAAGACAGTAAATTTTATGTTATGCGTATTTTACCACAACTAAAATAAACTGAAAAAAAGAAGTAAAAACACTCTTTCTTCAGATATGTTTGTCCGGGTCAGTTAGTTCTCTTGGCCTCACTCTATATACTGGAGCTCAGGTCGCTGGCCCAGGCTCCCTGGTCATTCATGAGGGTAAGAAGAGTTTGTTCTCCTTTCTTTTGTATACTTGAAATTTGCTAAGAGAGTGGATCTTAAGTGTTCTCACCACACACCCCCACACACACCCACACACACACAAAATGGTAACTATGTGAGATGATGCATGTTTTAAATTAACTTGCTTGTGGTAATCATTTTGCAATACATATATATTTAAAATATATTTCTATATATATTTAATATATATCTATATCTATATATAAAATCATCATGTTGAGGGGCACCTGGGTGGCTCAGTCAGTTAAGCATCTGACTCTTGGCTTCAGCTCAAGGCATGATCCCAGGGTCCTGAGATCAAGCCCCATGTCAGGCTCTGTGCTCACCACAAAGTCCGCACGTCCCTCTCCCTCTGCTCCTCCCCCCAAGTTCTCTTTCTCTCTCTCTCCCTCTCAAATAAATAAATAAATCTTTTTTTAAAAATCATCACATTGTCCGCCTTTTAAAAAAAATCATGTTGCATAAACTGAATATATACAATTTTTGTCAATCATACTTCAATAAAACTGGAAAAACTTTTAAACTCTATTAAATTGAATAATGCTTTTTTAAAAAGCAACCCTGTCTGTCCCTCAGTGCTCTAGTAAGTACCCAGAGGGAAATGGCAACCATACAGAGCCCCTCTAAGGAACCGAAGCCGTAAACAGCCAGAGTGAATGACCTAGCCACATCAGCTCTCCTCAGTCCCAGAGGAAGGAACTAATCACTCGGATCATCATGGAGGATGGGTCAGTTTAGCCCGGGAAATATCTAAAATTGCTAAGCATGTATTCATTTATTCAACAAATATTTATTGAGTGACTACTCTGTTAGGCACTCGCCCAATCATTAAGTGCAGCAGTTTTGACTATTAATCTTTGCTTGTGATAGCTGTCACATCTCATGATATTCTGGGGAAAATAATGTGTTAAGGGGACTTCCCCTTGTCCAGGACCACTGAATTAGGTGGGTCCCCTTTCTGGGACATTAGACATTTGAGACAAGTAGGCCCAAACAAGAGGAAGCAATCATCCAAAGGGGTATCCACTGGCATTTCAGAAGGGAGTGAAATAGAGGCTTGCATGAAGGGTTACATGGCGGCCAGAAACTTTCTGGATCTCTTTTGTCACCCATCCACAAAGCTGGTGCTCCTTTGGGTTCTGCCCTCTCCGTCTCACCCCCACAGTGTCTCTAGACAGACTCTTCAGCATCCCTAGCATTGTGTACACCTGTCTGCTGATTGCTCCCACCCTCAGACCCCATCTTTGAGCTGGGAAACTACCCACAGGACACTTGGTTGATATCACACAAGGATATAGGCTAAGCCTTTGCAGAGTGGGACTTGTTCACCTTGCCTTCACTGCAAACCTGCCTCTCCTAGGGGATGTTCTCTCAGGGATAGGGCCCTCCATGTAGCCCCCCCAAGCAGGCACCAGGTCACCCACGTCCCCTACTTAATCTCAGTCTCCATGTCCTAGTTCTAAATACATGGAATCTGTCTGTCACCCAGGACTCTCCTGGATCCAGCCACCTTATTAGGTAACTTGCAAATGCCGATTTTCAGAAACCCAGGGGCCACTTTTCCTGGCTCCCTTCATTCCCTCACCCCCCCCCAATGTGGGATCCACCCGCTACTCTGCAGTCAGAGTGGGGACTGGATCGAGCCACTTGTTTAGCCCTTTGGTCAGCTTCCGCCTCCAGATTTGGCCTGAGGATGGAAGGTGGCTTTGGCTACCTTCCCCAGGATTCAGTCTCTGTGTGTCTTATCTCTTCCTATTCCCCAGCAATCTCTGTGCTCCAGCCTGTTAGGACTTCCTATCAGCCTCCTCCAGCCTTCAGTCAGCCCTGCCTGCTCTGCCAGGAGTGCTCAGCGATGGCCATGCTCACATGTCTATTTCCACTCATCCTTGAGACTCACTTCAGCCCTCACTCCTGAGCATCCAGATGGCCTGGGTGCCACCCCTGTCTCCTCCTGTGTAACCTGCACTCCCTCCTCCAAAACTCATAGCCTACTTTGAGTCTATCTGATTCATGGTCATCTTCCCCAATGGGCTCCACACGTTTCTGATGACCATGACCTCCAGCAAAGGCACAGCAGTTTAAAATCATCAGCATCACATAGAAGACTGTTATTCCTAAAAATAATCAGGAGATTATAAAAGCTGCAGAGTGTTTGGAAACTAAGACGAACCAAGGCCCAGGCCGTGCCACACACGGGCATGAACATGTGGAAGCTAAATGAGAACTCGTGCCTGAGGACTTGGGCCCATACTGTGAACTCTCAGAAGAGACAGGTGGGTCTTAGCATCCTGCTTATTAATTCAATGGGAGTCAACTAACAAGACATAATTTTAAGTAGATCTGTTCTTGCTTACCCTGAATACTCACGGAGGAGCAAATGACCACAGAAAAGCCACCAGAAAGGGGTCTCTCAGGAAACTGTCACCTCTCCAGCTCTTTTCAAAGATCACACAACTGGCACCCACCTTCAGAGATTCTACTAGGTCTAGGGTGGGGATGGTGTAAGATCTGCTACATAATTTTCAGGCCCAGTGCAAAATTCAAATGCCGGGCTCCTTGTTCAAAATTATTAAGAATTTCGAGACGACAACAGCAGAGCATTAAACCAAGTGTGGGGCCCTTCTGAGTGCAGGCCCATGACACGCATTCTGGAGACTGTGGCCACAGTGACACAGCTGATCGGCCCTGACGCCCACAAACCTCAGCTCGCTATCATGAAACGCACCCCCCGCCCCCGCCACCTCGCAGGGCTTGGAGCCACGCAGCGGAGACTTCAGGGGACTGCAGGACATTCAGAAAGGGGCCCTCCTGCGTCCTTCTACTACATACCCTGCAGTCTTGTTTTATTCCTTTTTGTTTTTAAACTATACATTTAGGGAGTCCTAGAGATTTCTGACATGATCTTCTTTTAGAATTACTTTTCTCTTAAGATGTTTCTGCAGATAAATAGAGTCCTGAGCAATGAAAACCTACTATTGTGTATTATAGTGATTTCATTAACTCAAGTGTGCTATATTATAATTATACTCCATTTTCTGAGTATTACCATTAGAGTACTAATAATAAAAATAAGGTAGTAATAGAATAGAAGTACTAATATAAAAGTTTTGTTTTATAAAATAAAAAAATAATAATTACTTTTCTCTTTACCACCCCCTCCAAAAGGCCCAAGTCACCTGTTGGCAATGGGATTCAAAGGCAGGAAAAAGTATGGTCATTCATCCCATCTCTAGAGCACAAAATGTACATGTGAGGGGAAAATTGTACATTTTACAGTGATCTAGTCTCTGAGGAAAGATGCAAAAGAAATGCAGACCTAGTGCTAATTCCTCTGGTCAAAAAGCTGAGAGTCTAATAAGCCCAATATTGTAAGCCCACAAAGAAATATGAAGTAAATGGCTCAAGCTCTACCACTGGGTTCAGAGGATGACACAGGCCTAAGGAGTCACGTGCATGGCTCGACTTCAGAATCCAGCCATCTCCATGTGTCAGGAAGCATTTTGCTCAGGGAAGGTGAGGCCGACATGATGACAAGTCTTATCCAAAGCCCATGTTCGGGGATACAGTCTGGAACATGGGCTCGAGCCCAGCAATGGCCCGCACAGCTTCTGTTTGTCTGCTTCCTGTCCAGATGTCTCCTAGGCTGAGACTCTGGAGTAGGCCAGCTTCACAGTCACGCACAACCCCACCCCCAGAACATTTATGAAACTGTAATCCGTGCCAGACACTCTTGAAGCACTTGGTTGTTTTATTCAAATGGTGCAGTAACCTTGTGAGCAAGATAACTTCAGGACCCCCACCCCTCCGGCCAAGATGTGAGATTTGGGACAGTAAAGGGCCTTTTCATGGATTTTGGAGCCACAGGGCTGAGCTGGGATATAAGAATGGATGCCACCAGATTCAGGAAGAGGAGGGATGGCTAAGTGGGTTCCAATGGGGTTCCTGGAGCAGGAGAAACTCATCACAGAGATGCCATGATACGAACAAGGTGGGCTCCCCAGAGCCGGGCTCAGTACTGACGCTGTACTGTACTTCCTCACTTAATCCTCACAATGACCCTGTTGGATAAGTACCAGTTTCCCCATTTGACAGATGGGAAAACTGAGGCTTATGCACTTTAAATAAGAAAGGTTAAGTAACATTCTGGCATTGCCACACCCTTGAGCCAAGGTCTGGTTTTGGGAGGCTCAACTGGCTGGTCAGATGGAAGCAGAGGAGGACAAATGGGAAAGGGTGGAGTTGTCAAAGGACAAGGGATGCCAGAGAAGTGATTCGATTTTGTTCCTTCAGATGGGGAGCAAGCCCTCCCTATTTTACGAAGGGCAATCGCCCCCTGCCCGCTGTATGTGAGAGGATAAGGAAAAAGGATCACTTTTAAAAGCAGTTCCACCACAACCACACTTTTTCTTCCCTTCCTTGACAAACATGGCCTGGATCCAGATTGCCTGGCTCCCCGGCTGGAGTACAGCCTGGAAGGACTCAGCCCCTCACCTGAGCTGCTCCCAGTCCCGCAGGAGGGAAAACCCCATACAGGACGGGGTGCTCTGAAGGAGGAATGCCTGTCAGGGAAGCCCTGAGGGGCAGGGCCTGGACAAGTCACAGGGCAGGGAAGCTCGCCTAGAAAGGATGGCGCCTTCCCCAGAACAGGAAGGCAATGGGCAGGGGGAGATGCAGAGAGTGTCCTGATAGAACAGCATCGGGTGAGACTGGGACATGGGCCGGCCTTGGTGGAGGAAACTGGAGGGAGGCAGAACTCAGATCGGAAACACTGAAGACAGGTCCAGACCCATCTTCAATGAGTGGAGAACTGTTGGTCTGGGGGCACCACACCATATCTCCTCTTGGACCGGCAGGCTGGGGAAGGTGTCAGTGAAGGGTCTCCAACACCCATGTTCGTTCTTGAATTCTGGTGCAGGAACCCTCCTCCAGCTTCGTTTGTTTTAGCAACTTGGCTGTGCGTGGCCTTCTCTCCTGAGCGCCCGGTGCCTTCACAATGGACATTTATGATCTCTTTCCATTTGAAAGCTTTAGAAATTGTATTCTAGAACTGCACACAAGCAGCACATTTTATACCTCATCTGCTAAAAATTAGATTATTTTTGGGCTCCCTCTGGTCCCAAATCCTCCTGTCATCTCCAGTGGTCTCCAGGTGGGGGGACCTGAGTGCACGTCCAGGCGGGTTCTGTGCCCAGTGTGTGGCAGTGGAGCGCCCACGCCCCCACTCTGGGGAGGGTGGGAAGAGGAGAGAGTGCTGAGGTCACACATGGCATCTGCTCAGGGTCACCCTCAGGTTAGTTCTCTGGGTCAGAGGTCAAGTACACGTCCTTTATTTCTGGATGGGTTTTTGCTGCCCTGAGAATGGCACCCCCCCAAAAAAATTTATGTTATTTATGGAATCCACAGCAAAATTTGCACTGGTCACTACTATCCATCAACATCTATTTGAGCAGTCCAGCTTTTTGCTCCCTTTGGGAAGGCAGCAAAGTGAGATGATGCCAGGAGTTTGGTTTGAAATGAGAAGTATTCATGGTAGTTTCATTTGGGGAACAGATCAGTGACACGTGGTGCATGAGTCCTGAGGTTGGTTTAGGTTAGCCAGAACCCAATAATGTACCCTAGGTCTTTTTTAAATGATAGAAAGGACGAAGAAAACACTTCAGAACAGTTGAAATCAGTGTCCATCACCCACACTCTCTCCCAGGGCTGGCGTGGGTGGCCGGCAGCCCCTCACGGAGTAACAAATATTCCCTGAGGCAAGGGGTTGCCCAGGACCACAGAGAACACAGGTCCATATTCTGTTTTCCAACTGTGAAAATCGTGCTTCCTGGTAATAAATCCTGTAAGACCATGGGCTGAAAGGTGCCTCATCTTCCTGATCGCCTGCCTGAGTGCCCGTAGAGACTGCCATCTCAGTGACCCGAAGCAATGTGTTTCCAAACGCTGCCGATCAACAGGCCAGGCTGAGGGACAGTCACCAAACGCATTAAAGCATGACTTCCCCACACGCTGCTACTAATCCAGAGCCACATCCATGGGGCCACCAGCCTCTCCCGTCCAGTGCCTGCACCCCATCCTCTGTGCTGGACCCCTCTCACGCCGAGTCTTCTCCCCATGAAAACATTTTGTTCGAGGACTCACAGAACACTGAATGTAGACAAAGCCCTGTGGAAGTGAGAGGAGCTGAGATAGACATTTAGAACAAAGAATCTGACGTTTTCCCTTACAGAAACTTGGGTATCTTTTTTAAATAACAAGACTAAATATACAAGAATAACCAAGAGAAATCAGGAAAATAAATAGTTAGGAGGTGTATTAGTTTGCAACAGCTGCCATAACATAATACCACAGACTGGGTGGCTTCAACAACAGAAATTTATTTTCTCACAGTCTTGGAGGGCAAAAGTCCGAGATCAAGGTGTCGGTAGTTTGATTTCTTGTGAGGCCTCTCTCCTTAGCTTGCAGATGGCTGTCTTCTTCCCATGTCTTCACATGGTCTTCCTTGTGTGTGTGTCTGTGTCCTAATATTCTCTTCATATGAGGACACTAGTCATATTGGATCAGGGCCCACCCTAATGGCCCCGTTTTAATTTAATTACCTCTTAAAATGCCCTATCTCCAAATACATTCTGAGGGACTAGAGGTTAGGACTTCAACAAATGAAACTGGTGGTGACAGGGGATACAATTTAGCCCACAACATCCTTGCATGCTGTCATGATCTCCTTCCTGCATCAAGCTTAGCCCCTCTCTCCCTCCTGCTCCCCCCAAGCCTCTGTCCCACCCCTGAGTACTGCTGCCCGGGGTCTCAGCATTAGTGTCTCTTCCCCTCAGTCAGTGGGTAGGAAGGATCCAGCTCATCCATCCATGCAATCACACAGCACCAGCGTTCACCGCCTAATTCACCATGTTCGCTCCTTTCTTGCTGTCCCTGGAGTAAGTCGCGATGTCTGTCAGGTTATCTCAGACAATAAAGAATGTTTTTGACCACTTCTCACAAATACAGTCCTATTTCAGTCACTAAGTGTCCAGTCACCTGGAATAGTTACAACTATGAACTTCATAAAGTTGAAAGTTGTCCTCAGCATGGCTCCAACCCAGGCTGAAGCCCAGTGTGAGCGCCTGCTCTATTTCCCCACCTGGCCTGGTTGTTCCACCCCATCCCCCTCCTTAATTGCTACCCAAGTTTTTCACTCCTCTGGTCTGGGGAAGAAAAGGAAGGAAAGGTGACGTGTTCTACAACTGTTTTACTTGGTAGGCCCTGCCATCAACCAATGGTGTTTCTCCCTAGGGTCCCTTGGGGTGATTTGTGCACCCCCAAGAGAACCTTGATGCTAGGAGTCTCTCCTCTGCAGCCCTCCTGACTGGGCCTTGGTAACCCACTATGCAAAGAGCTTCTGTTGGAGTACCACTGCCCTGGGGGTGGCCCCTGGGCAAGTCTTGAAGGTGTGTCCAGGCTGGGTCTCCTCTGGTGGAGGGCACATTCACGCATCCTTTATCTTGACAAAATCTAGAACATGAGGCCATCCCTGAGGAAGTCAGACCTGGAGATGGCTGCAGCCCCACATGCTGTACAAGACTCAGATTCAAGACCTCTGACTAATCTCCTCAAAGCTCCCCACTTGGCCTGAGGAAAGGAGGAGCACAACGAAGGAGGAAAAATACAACAGCTCACCAATGTGCTTCCCAAAACCAAATGGTCTCTTTCAGGCTCTTTAATTCCCTGTTCCTGCCCGGAGGAGCTGACATCTCATTTGCTACAGAGGCAACAGATCCCGGTGTAACATCCTGTTCCACGTTTCAGGCCCTTCCCTTGCAGACACCACCCTTCCCCTCTTGAGGCATATCCCTCAGCCCTCACGCTTCAGAACCTCCCTGCTTGGGTTTGTGCACACGCACTGTGCACTTGGGCTCTGCTCCCCGTCCGGCTCTCCCCAGAGCAGCCCCAGCTTTGGGAGTCCTAATCCCCGGACAAAGGACTCGGCTCCTTCTTGCCCCCAGGGAGAAGTGATGCTTGAGAGCAGTGCTGGGTGGGGAGGCTTTGAGGAACCAGGAACATCCGAATGAAATGTCCAAAGGAGCACCAGGTCATCAATTGCTATTCTATCATTTGATCATCCAACAAGTAGTTTATTAAACCTTACTGTGTACCAAGCCTGGTTCTAGAAGCTGTACATGTGACAAAACAGGTAAAATCCCATCCCTCCTAGAGCTTATCTTCAGTGGACACAGACAATAAGCACACAAATCCGTGAATTGCATGATTGGGCGTGAAAAGGGCAATGAAAGATGAACATGAAATGCTGGGAAGCTGGGAGGGCTTTAGACAGGGAGTCAGGGGAGGTCACTATTCAGAACAGACCTGTGCACAGACCGAAGGGAAGTGAGGACTCACACCATCCCTGCAGGCATCTGGAAGGGAGGCTGCTGGTGGGCTAGCAACTGAAGCCAAGGGTGGGTGGGTGTCCTCAAGGGAAAACATACAGAATGAGAGGAGAAAAGGATGGAGGATGAAACTCAGAGAAACCCCGTGTTTAAGAAAAAGGTTACAGGATGCCAGGAGCTCATGGCCAGGGAGGCAGGCTGAGGTCAGGATGGAAAATGGGCAATTGTGTGGATGCTCTGAGGATAATAAGATGGGGGATTCAAATGAACTGTGCTTGGTTGCAGGGGGGTGGTTACACGACTCTTATCACTCGTCAATATTCACAAGACACCAAAAAGAGTGAATTTTATTGTATGTAAATTTTTCTAACTAAACTGTACAAAAAAAGAGCACTAGATTTGCCACTGGGGGAACATTGGTGATCCCAAGACTTCAGAGGAGTGGCAGGTAGGGGAGAGATGTCATTTCGGTGATGAGGCAAGTTCAGGCTGTGGTAGAAATCTAGGCTTCCAGACTCCCTAGCTGGGAGGTCCCTGGAGGCTTCTCATTACACTGAAATGCCCAGCAAGGCCTTGGCGTACTCTCACCCAGCTTCATCTCTGTGACCATCCTGATGACACTCCTCTGTCCTTCTTGCAGGGGCCCAACACACTACACGTGTCCTACAGGCTCCTCAGAGTCCTAAGAAGCACCCCCCATCACTATCATGTCTTGTGCTTTATCTTCATCAGACGATCTGTCGGTCTCTGAAATTATTTAATATTTCTGCTACCATGTTTATTATCTAGATCCTTCACTAAAAATATACTCAAACAGATCAGGAACACATGAGTCGTGTGGCTCGCCATATCCCAGGCGCCTAGAACAGTGCCAAGCACCTAGCAGGTACCCAATAAAAAGTACCTGCCACTATTTTGATTAACATTATAAAATCATAACTTCTGTTGAAAGTTTTGAAAGTTGAGAGCCACAGATTTATGTGGAGCTTTCCATGTGGTCATGGAAAAACAGGAAAGTAACGTGATTGCTAGTATCCCTGAAGTAAAAACAACACAAAACCTTTCAGGGCAAGACAAGATTGTCTGAGAACTTGTTTTGGCCCAGATCATCACTGATGAGAAATATAGGAGAACATATTTGTAACATTATCTTTTCAGTAAATAAATAAATCCCATGCAATTATTTCTTCCTTAATCCTTTCAAGTAAGACAAAGTCGAAAGACCAAAGAACAACCATGAGGCTGGAATTATTTCTAATTCAGCCTCACATCCACCAGAAAATTCTTGCATTGACCTCTTTTACGGTATAGATCATCCTCTCTTTTTTCATTTTAGGGGCACACACTTAATTAGTGCTTCAGAAACACTATACTTCATCTAACCCTCAGTAACCTTCAGTAACGCTTCAAAATATATGTTATAATGACCATTTTACAGATGAGGAAAGTGAGGCTCACACCCTACAGTCACTCAGAGCTGATAGGTGGTAGAGACAAGGCTTGAACAGAAGACCGTCTGACTCTCTAGAATAGGGGTTGGTAAACTACACTTGAGAGCCCAACCTTTCTGGTTTTGTAAATAAAATTTTCGGGGTGGGGGACAAAAACTAAAAATGTGATGGCTCTTTATAAATACATTTTCCAACCCCTGCTCTAGCCTCTTGCTTTACCCCTCCCAGCAGTCTACCACATTCACAAGTATGTCTGGGTATATCTGTTCCTCTGAAGGAGGGGGGAAAAAAAGCTTTGTATAAAAATACAAGAAAATGTAAATTAGGAGCTCTCCATGCAAAATTGTTTTGCTACTAAAATATCAAAGAAGTATGTTTTGTAGGTAAATGTACTGGGGAGAAGTTTTTATCTGCTTTTTCTTTTTTGATCCCAGTTCCTTCCAGCCCACTAATGAAAATGGCACATAAAAAGGATATTAACAAACACATTCAGTAAGATCATGGCGGTGCAGTAAATGCAACAAATCATACAAGCAGCTCTGGTTTTGAACTCTGTGCTTCGGAAATAAAGGAACCCGCTGATATTCATGAGGATAACACAAATCTGTAGGCTGTCACTTAAGTGTAATTCTGTATTTAATCAGCCAGGTTCGCTCAAGTCCAGTAAACACATCCAAATTAACAAGTACTTAAGACGACTTCCCAGTCAATCTCATTTTCATTTTTTCTATGTATTTCTGGGAGATAAATTAGTCATAGTACAGTCATAGTAAAGTCATAGTACAGTCATAGTAAAGTCAAGTGATGAGAGCCTTCAAAGGGAATGACATCTCAGAATTGCACGAGGAGTTTCACTTAGGAGGAGGACCTCCATCTTTACTTTCAGAATGTTCTTGGCCACAAAGGAATACTGATGATGATGATGAAGACTCATGCAGCCGGGTCTTTCACTGTTTGTGTGCCATAAATCAATGCCCTAAGTGGACAGGAAGCAGAGGAACCCATCAGGGGTGGCCCGTCTCCAGAACAGATGCTCTCCGTGCAGTCACACTCAGCAAGGACGTGTATAGAAAGTGTGAGGCTATTGATTAGAATCTGGGTGAAGGAACATGTCTTCTACAGGGCTCTGTGTAAGGGCTAGATGGCGTGCTGATCAGACCCGGAAGTGGCTTGGGGGTTGGGGACCATTCCCACTGCATGCAGATCTTGTGGATAAAATGAGACCCACCCCAAGGTCCCGTCCCCCAGTGGTGGAAAGCACAGGCTGTGGTGTGAGTTACCCCTCGGGTTCAAACCCGAGTTAAAGGCTTTTTAGGCAAGCTATCTACACTCTTGGCCTCGATGTCTCCATCTGTAAAATAGATTTAGTAGTTTCTCTGAGAGTTATTTGAGGATTCAGTACTGCATGTGAAGTGTCTGGACAAAGGATGCGATTAATAATTGCTCATTATTTTTATTGTTACCTCAAAGCTACTTCATTATGTTGATGGTCTTGCTATAATTATTAATACATTATATTAAAATATGGATATGTAATAAATATTCCCTGGGCAACTATTATGTGTCAGATTCAGAACTAGTTCTGGGTTATAGAAAAATGTGTAAGACCTAAGTCCTACCTTCAAAAAGCTGGCAACATAGAAGAAAAACAGTCATTTGTGATCACCTGAAACAGTGAGAATAGCGACAATAATAACTCAGGCTCTCAATATGTGCCTCTCACTGTGGTGTGTGAGCTACAGACGTACAATCTTCACAGTTATATTTTTAAGCCTCACAACAATCACCAAGTTAACCAGTATTCTCCTTACTTTATAGATGAGGTCCCTGAAATTCTGACAGACCAAATAACGTGCCCAGGGTCATCCAGCAAGCACAAGCAGAAATGGAACCTGGATTGAGGTTTGTCACAAACCCACAGTAGAGCGGTGGCAATCGGGAAATCTTCTACTACCAGTTTAGGAAGAAATGCGATGGTTCTGGGACCCACACAGCTTTATCAAAGGCTCCCTCACCCATCCCCAGGCCCCCTAAACACCAGTTTCCTTGGCATCCCCCAGAAAGGGAACAGGAAGAGCTCCAATCCGGCCATAGTCCACGGACATGAACACACGGCCAGGTTAATCTTCTGGTGCACACGCCTCGGTCTCTGAACGCCAGCTCAGACAGTGGGTCCCCAGCATGCCGACGCTCAGCCTGGGGGACCCGGGAGGTTGAGCCAAGCCCACAACATGGCTTGGTCTCAACGAGGCCTCCTCGGCCTAGAGCACTTTTCTGGCTAAAAGATTGAACTCCTTTTTCCACCCGCTGAAGAGCCACTCGTGGGTCCTCAGAGATGGAGACCAAGTCTTTGCAAAGTCTTTTTTCTAGGATCAATAACCCAACCCCCTTTACAAATGTCTCCCTTGAGAAGGTGTCCAATTGTCTCCTAATCAGCAGTAGCTAAACTAAAACTCCAGTTGACCAGGGATGGTTCCAAAGGGCCTCAGAGAGGCAGACCTACAGCACCTGCCTTTACCCCAGGGTTTCCCATCCCCAGCACTGGAGCCCCTGGGTTCTCGTCCTTAGGTTTTCAGATCCATTGTTCCAGACCAGTCCTCACTCTGCTGAGTCAGAGACCAACTCCAACCCTCAGCCTGCCTTACAAGCCCTGAGCCCAGAAGCCCTGACCAGCCCCTGCCAGACACAGCTTTCCAAAACAGGCATTTCATTATCGTTGTTTTTAAGGAGCACACAATTTCTCCCTAGTTCCTCCGGGCAGACACTAAGGAAAAATCTGTGTGTGTGTGTGTGTGTGTGTGTGTGTGTGTGTGTGTGTGTGTGTGTGTAAAGCAGTGTGTGAAGCCAGGAGGCCTGAGTTCCCCCACGAAGCAGGGCTCCTCCCATCCTTCTTTTCATAGCTAATTTAGTTAAGTGTTTAAACAATGTAAATCTGGCAGCTCCCCTCCGTTAAAGCTGCAAGATTGAGGACAGCTGCCGCCCAGCTACCAGCCCTACGATCCAGCCTCCACCAGCTATCCTGAAATAGCAAGGCTCGCTTCCGTCCCTGCTTCCCCGGAATAACCCCGGGGGAAGGATACTGCATTTCCTACGCCCAGACCGCTTTATTTATTACCATCTAATGAGTCCATATTTGGAGAAAAAAATCTCACCACCATGTGGAATGAAATCACACGGTTATAAAGAACCGAGGTTAAGTGTTTAAATTCAAAGGAGCGCTCAATGAGATTGTGTATGTATGTAAACAGGCGTGCACTTCTGAGACGGGGAGTGTGTGAACTGCACTCAGCCACTCCGGGCAGGGGACCTGCCCAGACCAACAGGACTCCTGTAACCTCAGGAACCCAGGAACCCCGGCGGCTGAGGCACTTTCCAGGGCCATTCTTTTTGCTCAGATTCAACTAACCTGGCTGAGGATAGCCAGGGAGCTCAGCTCCTTAAAAACACAAGTCATGGGGCGCCAGGGTGGCTCAGTCAGTTAAGCGTGGGACTCTTGATTTCGGATCAGGTCATGATCTCAGGGTCATGGGATCCAGGCCTGCCTTGGACTCCGAACTCAGCAAGGAGTCTGCTTGAGACTCTCTCCCTCTCCCTCTGCCCCCACCCCGCTGCTCTTCCCCGCTGGCCCACGCATGCCCACGGGCTCGCTCTCTCTCTCTCAAATAAATAAATAAATCTTTAAAAAAAAACAAACACAGAGTCATTGCCACATCTGTGGTTAGAGCCCTTGCACTATGTTGGAGGAACTATTTCCATGCTATTTCTCAATTATCCACTTATTTAAAATAATTTACTCTTTTTGCACCAGGTGACTTTGTCCTTAACCACATATTCCTCCTGACACATGCTCTCCTCCTTGGACATTCAGCTGACAGCCATGCAGAGCTTCAAGGATTTTTCCTCCTAGATGCCCATTGTCTCTACCTTGTGTACTAAATGCATTCCAGAGAAGTTGAATGGAAACCTCATCTGATTTGCAGCATACTAACAGTGTTCAGTATTTAAGGTCCCTTGAGTTGGTGTGTGCAGTGAAGAATCACTTTATAAATCTATAAGTATCACACATGCTCCTGCAATGTTTCTCAAAATGAGACGTGCCTTTCCTAGGTTACATAGCTAATATTTCCAGAGCAACTTAGGCTCCACAATAAAAAATCGTTTCTTTCTGAAACACAGCCCTTCTAGAGCTGAGCAGCCCTCCAAAGTGACTAAGTCTGGAATCTGGAGCAGGAGTGAGGGTCACTATGGGTTCCTGTGTTTTTGTTGGAAGTGGAAACGATTTACTCCAGAGACGCTAACTAGATTTTGGTTCCATCATTGACTGAACAGTCAGCAGTTGCTACTTGGATAAAGAACCAAAGTCTGGGAATCAGGAAACTGACCAAAACTCCCTGATCTCCCAGTCTATGGCACACTACAGAAGGACATGCCCAGTGAGGGCTCTAGGTCAGTGTTTTATGATGCTGATAACCATCCTTATGAGGCTATCTCAGTAGCACTGGGTAGTTTATGACACTACCAAAAACCTGGGCCCATTGGTGGAATTTTAATTGCTGGTTGGGAATCTACTAAGATATTTTTTGTGATCAATTTATAGATATGTTGTCAGTATGTTTGAAAAAGTTATACATTCTCTGTATTTGGGATACAAATATGTTACACTGTTTGAACCCTCTTCATATATATTCTTTTTTTTTTTTTGCGCTTGATCTGTCCCAACAGATGTGGGGGTTTTTTTGTCCCAATAGATGTTAACATAGCCTACTACAAAAGCATTTCTCTCTTTTTCTCCTTGTATTGCTGAAAACTTTTGTTTACTACATTTGATACTTTTCTATTCATCATGGAACGTGCAACCTTGTCGTATCTTCTTTGTGGATTTTTTCTTTTAGTGGAATAAATGTAATGCTATTTATCATATTGACTATTTCACCCTTGGGTTCCACCCTGTCTTTATGTTCCCACTCCTGCTCTCCTTTGGTTTGAGTTCTCCACTATATCTTTACCCATTGCCTTATTCTTATTATTTCTTTATTCATTGGGTGCACTAATGCAACATTTATACTTTATTTTTAACCCAGATGAGTCTGTGATTCAAAATAAGAGTTGATTCCAACTATTTCTTTCCAACCATTTTATTAACAAGATTTATAATGCTTAGTTTTGTTTTTAATATTTCATTTTATGGTTCTTTTTAATTCTCTAGATTGACTACAGTTATTATTTTAACTTTTCCCTTGTGATTTTGGAAATCAGATCTACTATTTTTATTCTATTAGTAGTGACATTTAATAAATATATACTGTAATCTATTTTCACTAATTTTCATTATCAAAAATAAATCAGTGTCAACTGATTATTCCTGTGTAATATGAGGAATTTACTCAGCTTTTCCTTCTTATTTTCTGGTCCTCTAATTCCTAGTTTTAGTGACCTTCAGTAGGTAATCTGAATTAGATCATCATTACTAAATTATCATTTTTAGTCGCATGTCCTCTTTTGAAAATTATTTTTGGCATTTTCATTATGTTTTAATATCATGTTGAGAATTACATTAATTTTGTTTAATGGCTGTTTGTTTGGGGAGGGGGGAGGTGTTTATCTGTTTGACTATTTTTCTCACCAATCTTTTACATCATGAGTTCTCCATTCTTGAATTTGATATTTTGATTCCTCACTCAGTTGACTTAAAAATTATTTAAATAAGTTTTTTTTTTTTCAGGACATTCACACAGGGTATGTACTTTGGGGCTTGTGTATACAAGAGAACGTCAGCCTGCTGCTCTAGGATATGCATGTCAGCCTGGCCAGGCAGAGGAGCTGAGGGTGCCAGATTTAGCAAATAAAAATAGAGAATACCTGGTTAAATTAGAATTTCTGATAAACACCAGACAACTTCTTAGTATAGGATACCAGCAATATTGCCTGGCATCCCACATTTGATCTGACAATCGCATTTGGTCCACAATCCTTTTTCCTCTTACTTCTGGAGATAATGATTATTGTCTTCTTCATGTTTCAAAGCAAAGTGGGAAGAGGTAAGCTTTATCTGCTTGGATCCTCACTGAATTTGTTTTATTATTGAAATTAAAATAAATTACCAAGATAGGTCTAGGTATTAAAAACCTATTGTTCATTTTGTCTGGTATTTAGAAAACTCAAGTCTTTGTTTAGCTCAGGAAAATTTCCACCAAATAGTTCCTCAGTGATGGCTCCACTTTTATTGGTTCTTCTTCTGAAATTCCTAATATTTGTAGGGGTGCCTGGCTGGCTCAGTCAGGACATCGTGCGACTCTTGATCCTGGGGTCATGAGTTCAAGCCCCACGTTGGGTGTAGAGATTATTTTAAATAAATAAATAAATAAATAAACAAATAAATAAATAGATTTTTTTTAGATTCCTGATATGCACATATTAACAATATCTCTTGGCCGTGCTTTTTATATATTCTCCCATATTTGTATTTTTTTTATCCTTTATCTCTTAGTTTTGTGATGTCCAAGTTGATTTCTGCTCCAACATACCTGTTTTCTGCAAGATCCATTTTGCTGTTCACTCCCTCCGTTTCAATTTAAAATGAACATTTATTAAAACCTCAATGCTGGCTCCCTTAGCCTGTTTGTTTTTCTCTTTATAGGTTCTCTAACTCAAATTTCATAGAAGAAATGTCCTTTTGAAGTTTGTTGGAAACACAAATCAGGAGTGTCCTCAAAATTTCCCCTGTCTCTTACAGAAATTATATTTCATAGGAAAATATTTTCTCTGAGTCCTCAGAGTGGTCCCCTCTTTTGAACTGTGCTGTCTTTTCACTTGCCTAGCAATTGTACTCCACATGTTCATTGTCACAAAAGGAGTTCAAAATTTGTTCAAAACCAGTAGTTGAGATCCCAGTCTGAATCAGCCCAACCCAAGGGGATGGAAAAGGAAGAAAAGATAGATTTAAGTTTACTTAAGTTTTACTCTGCTGATCCAGCAGCCTGGGGAAGACAGGGAGCTCCGGAGTGAGCCACTCTGAGGTAGCCCTGCACAGAGCTCGGCATCTCTGCTCAATTGTCTTCATCTTCATGCTAGTCCACAACCAAGGACAGACCCTCAGTCCTCACTTCTCGTGGTCCTAAATTCCATTCAGAACTGGACCCTCACATGGGGGGAAATGTAACATGCAACACGGAACCATGTTTGCCACCTCCGAACCTCTGTCAGCCGCTGACTTTCTCCACAACCCTAAGCTGAGTTTTGGAGGGTGTTGGGTGTTTCCTGGGAAAATGTCCTTGTTCTTTGCAGAGTACTGTTCTTGACCTGAGCTCTTGGTTCATGGCCCAAAAGTGCCGTCAGGGGGTTGGTGCCACTGCCGGATTGTGAACTAAACAGCATTTGCATCCACTGAATTCCTAGGCCCAGCCTCCCCCCCCCCAGCCCCCTCACTGACACCGCACGGCCAGGCTAAACTGCAGGGCGTTGGGGAGATTCCTCCAGCCTTTGCTCCTAGTACTCCCCAGGTAAATCACTCCTTCACATGGAGGAACTGCACATCCTCACAGAACTAACCTAAAAGAAATTCCCCAACATCCTACACGCAAGACTCTCATGCTCTCCTAGTCTCTGCAATTTACATTTCTCCCTGTATTTTACAATAACTGAACACATTAGCATGGAAGTTGCTTAGGATAATTTCTCAAGTTTCACAGTATACATATTTTGCTGAATTTTCTTCTTGGAACTGAAAGATTTCACTTTTCTTTCCTTTGGAACAAGTGGTATATAAAACACTGTATAAACCCCATTTTAATTTGGAAGCTGTTCCAGGGAGTATATTGTCCAATTCAACAATGAGTCCCATTGTCAAATTTATTCTCAATACAAAGAGCAGCCATAGATTATCAAAACCCGCAAGCTGCTCAGCGTTCTTTCTGTAGGTTTCTGGGGGGATGTTTTACAGATAACATTTTGTGTAGGAAGCAATCGTGGCTTCATTCCATGATAGGCAAGTTGCCAGGAAATACTAAATCAAGTGGCAATAGAGTCCCTAAAGAAAGTTGTTCCTGATTTATGATGATAGTTCCAACAATACTGCTGAACTTTTTACACATTGAAATGACCACTGAGTTATGTTTCACATTATATCAGAGAACAGCCAGGCTGCCAGATCCAACATTGCAGCTGGAATGCAGAAAAGCCCCATTATGTTCTCTTCCAAAGTCTGGGAAAAACGATTTCTTATTCCCAAAAATGTAAGTAGTTGTTTGCTTTTCTCCAGCACATCTCACACCCTGAATCTATGGTGGCATTTTAAAAAGTGGGAAACAGCCTATGTTTGAGGAGGGATATGTGGGGAGCAGAAATAGCTGGAACCGAGGGGCTGGTGACCAAGACAAAAAGGGGAAACTGATCAATTGCAAGGAGTCACGCAGGGCTGAGGAGGGGTCTGCATTATTTTTAAGAATTTATAACAGCTTTAAACCTTCAGATTTTTATAACAGCTTAAACCTTCAGATTTATCTACCAGCTGCTAGAGTTGCCTGGAACCCTCGTGTGTGTGTGTGTGTGTGTGTGTGTGTGTGTGTGTGTGTGTGTGTGTGTCTGTGTGTGTGTGTGTCTGTCTGCATCGTGGTTCTCATATTCTGCTCCTGGAACTTTAAGAAGAGCCTAGACCAGTGTTGTCCAATAAAAGTATAGTACAAGCCACGTGTGTAACTTTAAATTTTCTGGTAGCCACATCTTAAAAAACAAAAAGAAACTAGTAAAATGATTTAATAATATGATTTAACCTAACATATCCAAAACATTATCACTTCAATACACAACATACGTGAAACTTACTGAGATAGGTTACATTTTTCTTCTCACTCCAGGTCTTTGAAACCTGGGCTGTATTTTGCCCTCACCCACAGCACCTCTCTCTTTGGGCTAGCAACTTCCCAGTCTCAATAGCCACGTGCGCTAGCTTGTGCGACAGGGCAGGCTGGATGACAAAGAAAATCACCCTCTCGGTTCTAACTTGCTCAGTTCTGCTCACATCTTTGTGCTTCCTGAAACCTGAGTCTAGCCCTCCTCTGGAGACTCCAGAACACACCTTTCGAAGGCACCGTGCCTGCCAGCAACTTGAAGGCGGTACATGAAGCAAGGCTTTTTCGGCTTTATAACTAAAAACCCCAGAACCTGGGAAATACATGCATAAAAGCACCTTGGCATACCAGCGTTACCTTTGGACTTTGAGGAGAAAGCCATTCTTTCTCTCTCGGTCTCCACTGCCTCCTCTCAACCTTTGTCTTGCTATCATTTCTCAACAAGTGATCTCCTTTCTTCCTCCCTGGTCTCCCTTTCCAGATTGAGCAGGATGGTGGTGGGGGCTGTGGGGGTATTTCCATGTCCTGTTCTGGGGAAGACGGTTGCAGAGGGGAGGCAGGGAGGGTGAGGCCGGCCCTCCCTTCACTGTCAGGCCTGCACCAGAAAGACGGAAGCTGGACCAGTGTATCTACATGGAACGAAAGGCAAGGCTGGAGTAGCCCCTCAGTGGTGCTCCTGGAGATTCACATCATAGCCTGTCGGGAGGTATCTGAAGAATGGCTGAGTTCTCCCCTGTCTCACCCTTCTTGGGATCTGCCTGGATTTAAGTCTTTGGAAACTGGCTCATCTCCATCTTCATGCTAGTCCACAACCAAGGACAGACCCTCAGTCCTCACTTCTCGTGGTCCTAAATTCCATTCAGAACTGGACCCTCACATGGGGGGAAATGTAACATGCAACATGGAACCATGTTTGCCACCTCCGAACCTCTATCAGTCGCTGACTTCTCCACAACCCTAAGCTGTAGGCCTACCACAGCCCAAGTATTTGGAGACTTAGACCCACCAGCCAGAAGAGCAGACCCTACTGCTGCCTGTCCGCATCCCGTGGCCTGCAGGCAAGTCTGGACACCATCACAGCCCTTGCTGTCAAAGCTCTGCTGAGCTCCGCTGCATCCCTAGTCAGTGTGCCCGGTGTCGCATCCGTGTTCTCATTTGAATCCAGGCCACCCACTGGGACTAGAGCCCTGCCCCGGATCCAGGTAGAAGGACCGATGCCCCACCCAGTCCTGACCAGACCCCTTCTCAAGGGCTTGAACACCACCCTATACTTCCAGCAAGGAGCCAAACAGATCAGGCGGAACAAGAATAGCGCTACCTTCATCTTCCACCTGTGTTTACTGGAAGCGTTTGCTATTAGCCCAACTACGGGAACAGATTTCCCCTTGGAAAATGACACCGGCTTGGATCTTGCCTGCATCTACCACACCCATTCCCCATTTCCTCTTCCTCCTGGTTGAAGCTCCAACACTCGGCCCTGCCAAGTAGCATGGGTAATGACCCTTTTTTCATGCTTTCCTTCTTCTTGGGAGGCAATACACTAAAGATGAAAGGGCTTTTGAGTCTGAGAAATCTGCTTTTGGATCTTGAATAATCTCAAGTTTGAATCTTTGAATCTTAGTAATTCTGTGATCTCAGGCAACTTACTTAATATCTTTGAGCCTCTATTTTTTTACTATTAAAATGTAATCAATCCTATTTTATAAGGTTGTCAGGAAGATCAGAAAAGATGGTGTTCAGAAGATATTTAGCACGTAACAGATATTTGTACTCATTGGCTAGTTACCTGTGAACCAGCACTCTGCCCAGTTGTGACCACCAGGCTCTTCTCTCTTCTCAATCACCAATAAGGGCATTTGACCCTGCTTGATGCCATCATAGCCTGGACCCCAGATTGCTACTTTTCACTGGTCTCCCATAGACTGTCTAGCAACACCCCTGCCCATCCCCAACTTTCTTGTCATATTCTATGCCTGTGACCAAGACTCCTTTGGCCCTTCACAGGCCCCTCCCTGTCTTCTTCCAAGAAGCCACATCCCTTGTTCTGGATATCTGGATTAGGGAGGGGCATAAGCCTCAATCACCAGAAAGGCCAGAAAGAGATGTAGTCTGGTTCTCAGAGATTTCCAACATAGCATAAACCACTATGGTGGTGAAAACAGTTTCTCTAAATATAGGCTTGATAGTTATGGCAACAGTTCACCATCATAGTCTTTCCAGGGGTATATCTTAATAGGTATGATGTTTTTTGAAAATCAAACATATATGAGCTGTCTAATAAGAGCAACCATTGGAAACTATTCTTGCCTCTGCCCAGAATTTATTCTAGAGCTCTGCCCTGTTAGGTTATAGGTAAATGTCTCAGGGTAAGTGACACTAGTTCCTATGACTAACCCCAATATCTCAGTTACCTCACGCACAAAGGTAAAGCTTTCACACAATATATGATGTTGTTCAAGTAGTCCCCTCCACCTTGACCCAAGACAATGGCCCCCAAGGTCCCAATAGCAGGGAAAGAGGAGGCACACTGCCCTTACCTGCTCATTTCAGAAGTGACCCTTTCACTTCTACTTACAATCTGTTGTCCAAAGCATTGACCCACCCCAGGGGAGGCTGGGGAATGCGGGGAGCACGTGAAATGTTGAAGAGCAGAGCTCTGCTCTGGTGTGTGTGTTGGTGTGTATGTGTGGGTGTATGCGTGTTCACAGCTGTGTTCACAGCTGCTGGGGAGTGTCCCTGTACGTGTGTGCCTGGGCCTTTTATACTCCTCAGGTGTCCTAGCACTGCTCTTCCACATCCTGCTATTTCTTTCAGATACTTGTGATGGGCCAGCCTTTCACAGTGTCTTGCACAAAGTAAGTGCTTTATAATTTCAATTTAGGACAACTCACTCAACTTCTGATGAATGTTCCTTATAGTAATAATAAAAATAGGAAAAGGTGTCATTTATCAACTCTCCTCAAAGTTTTAGGTTCTATACTAATAAGCACTTCACATTTATAATCAACTCTCACAACTGATCTATGAAATAGGTGCTATTTTTTATCATCATTTTACAAATGAAGATATAGGTTTATAAAGGTGATATAACTTCCCATTGTCAAAAGCAAATAAACAAAAGCCTTGGGACGCTTGGCCAGCCCATGTGACTCAGCCCTTGTGGTGGGCCTTTCCACCACACTGGTCTCTGAGGCAATGCTGTGTGATCCAGCAAAGACAGGAGTTCTCTGCAGGCTCACAAGTGAAATGATTCCTATGGGTTTTCTTGTTTAGATTGTACTCCCAAGAAATGTAGAAAAGTATTGGGAACATTTACAAATATGTGAAGTTCTTTCACAGCGTACATGTATTTTTTCCTTACAATGCAATAAAATGATATTTCCATTGAGACACCAGCAAAAATCCTTAACCCTGTTTCTTATAGCACTATGGAGCTTTGAAATTGAGACTGTAGTATGATACAAAGAAAACTGGTTTTCTCAAGATATTTACAATGTTGTTGGATTTATTTGACTAACTCCATTTGCTAGACCAGCTTTAGAATTGTTGTCAATGAGAAAAGGAAGTAATACACCATCAAATTTGTTTCTAAACTTTTACAAATTTATTTTTCCTCGCTATTTCAACTTGCCATGATTTTTCCAAGAGTCTGAAAATTAATTTTGGGAAAAATAGATAAACTACACCAAAGTTGCAGACAGCTAACTGGACACTGCTTTCTAAAGAGGGTTTTTGATTCAGGTCAGGCTGGGTGTCAGCAGGTTGAAAGAATAGTTTGACTTTTGCTCTCCCATCCTCTTTCACTGGATATTCAATTTCATATACCTTTATGAATGTACCTGTGTCTTTTCAAATTCCCACACTACCAGGAAAAAATAAATATCAGCACACTGACAATAAAAGTTGTTTTGAAACTGCACCTTGCAAGTCATGCTTATTCAATGTCCACACTGAAACTGTATTTCTAGTTATTTCCTTCAATTTCACACAGGAGGAAGGCTTGGATTTCCAGCTCATGTTTGTTCCCAGAAAGCCGACCTGCAAGGGAGCAACTTGGCCTCCTTCCCAACTTCAACCTGAGTGCAGCCCAGTAACAGTGCAAATGAGGCAGGACGGAACTCATTCCTACACCTAACTCCCCAAGGTTTTGTTCCTAGAGCATCTTCCTGTGCCACTGTCATCAACTTGTCATGATGCTCCAATCATTATTCCTAGGAATCCATGCACCTGGCCATGCATCCGCTCCCAAGTCAAATTGCTTACTCTGGGGCACACCTTCTACTGAAGGAGCAATGAAACCCTGGGAAAATCTAATCCATCCCAGACCAAGCTACCCAACTGAAATAATGTGCCAGTGCTGACAGTCTGTGGACCTTGCTCTCCTTCTCAAAGACCCACACCAAGGGCATCAACCCCCACAGCCCTCTTCATGGAATAACTGGCTAGGCATGCAGTATATATAGAGTTCATAAAGTTTGGTGAACTTTTTATTCAAGATGAGTTTCATTACAACTTGGCTACAATTTAGTATCCCCACAAAGAATTATAAATTAAAAAGTGAGACCTTGGAAATGCTCCACTTCACCCCTCAGTTATCAGTCCCAAGTCGCCAGCTAGGACTTAGGGAATCCTGAGGACAGGCTTGCATAAATAAGAGCAGTCCCTTGTTTGCTTAATTCCCAAGGTTTTTCTGAACACCACTAAACCATTTCTCTCTCCTTGTTCAATCTTTAGATAGAAGGAAGGAAGGAAGGAAGGAAGGAAGGAAGGAAGGAAGGAAGGAAAGAAAGAAAGAAAGAAAGAAAGAAAGAAAGAAAGAAAGAAAGAAAGAAAGAAAGAAAGAAAGAAAGAAAGAAAGGAGAGCAATATCAATCATTTAATATTTGAACAATGCTTTACAGTTTAAAGCTTTTGTGTATATTATCTCATCTGACCCTCATCATAAAACTGTGAGGAATATAGGGTAGACCTTAAAAGTCCCATTTTTCAGCTGGAAATAAGTGAATTGGCATTTGAGAACTTTAATGTTGTAAATCACAACTTCGTTGACCTTTTATAGGCATGAAGTGCAGAGTTCTCTGATTTGAAAACATGAACCTACTCTAGAGGCAATCAAGGACACATGTGGGCCAAAAGATGGGAGATAAATCCCACAAAGTTTCGCCCCACTGGTGAAGTCAGTAGAGTCCCGTGGTCTGGGGTATGCTGGGACATTTCCTCTCAGGTAAAGGGCACACTGTTGCACCTTGTACTTCCCTCCATTAAGAAAGCAGATGATGTTTGCTAGGCCTTGTGGATTTGGGATACATCATAGATCACACTTAGAAGTATCGATTTGACCCATTTATCAGATGATCCAGGAAGCTGCCAGTTTTGAGTGGGGCTCAGAGCAAGAAAAAGCTCCACCTCAGGTCCAGCTGTGTGCAAACTGCCCTGCTCCTCACTATTTGGTGGAACAGGAGTCTGCAGAGCATCCAGAAAGTCCCTGCAGCTGGCTCACAGACCCCAAGGGGGCTGGAGCAGGGTCACATTTCTACGGCTGAAAGCTACTCACTATTTGAAAAACAGCTCCAGGACTGTCACCAGGCCCTGGTAAAAACAAGCTCTGAGCCAGGGGAGACCAAGGTACCATGGAGCTGGGGTTGGAAGTACTCAGATGTCCCATATGTCACAAGTTTGGGTGGGCACAATAGCAATCCTTTGCACAGAGGAACTGGTACATTCAAGATCTGATCTATACAGACCCAAAAGGAAGAGAACATTACATAAACCAATGGCCCTGTTTCCCACATCACCCCCACTGTGGCACCAGTGTCTCTCCTTCTACTCACAACCATGTACTCATGGAGTTTCCCTGCTGCCAGCTGCCAGAGGAGGGACTAACTAGGCCTGCCTCCCACACCTGAGTTGGCATAAGTTGGTGCTAACCAGTTGAAGTAGACTGCTACTGTAGTCTATCCACTCCAGGGTCCCTAGAGGACAAGAGTAAAGAAAAATCCTCCTGGTGGGCAGTGTAGCAAGAATCCATGTGGCTGATGAATTCGTATGGAGAAGTAGTCTGAGGTATTAGGTACAGGGCTGCTGGGAAGAGCTGATGGCTTGGCTGATGGGTCAGAGCCCAGAAGAACCTGATTAGAGGATCAGGGAAATCAAGCAATGTACAGAAGTAAGACTGGTCTCTCCCCTCACTGTCACCAACCCTGATGTGGAATTTGTGCTTCCTGTTGCACAGCCTTAGGCTTTGATAGATCAGAGGCCCTGGATCATAGGACAGCACAGTGATGGTCAGGGGAGAGGCTTTTATCTAAATCAACACAATAAAGATTCTACTCAGCTTGAAGTTGGAACTCTCACCTGGTCGCTTTGGGATCATTAATGTCAGTGAACCAGTAGAAAAAGAAGAAGGAGGAGGAGGAGGAGGAGAGGAGAAGGAGGAGGAGGAGGAGAAGGAGAAGGAGAAGAGGAGGAGGAGAAGGAGAAGGAGAAGAGGAGGAGGAGGAGGAGGAAGAGGAAGGAGAAGGAGGAGGAGGAGGAGGAGGAGAAGAAGAATAGTAGTAGTTATTGGTGGGGGCTCTGGATCCTGACTGTTCTGAGGATCTAGGGCTTCTCCTGTGTAATGGATTTTGAGAGGGCCTATATAGAACCCAGGCGAGTTATTGGTGCATCTCTTGGGGTTTTCACAGCCAGTGAGGATGGTAAACAGTCAGTTGCAGCAACTTCCAGGTAACAGGGCAAGACAACCAAGGACTTACATGCTTTGGTTAAGAAGGTCAAAGTTCCAGCTCCAGGCAAGTGACCCAGACCAGCCCAAGTGCTGGCCAAGGGTGAGGGAAATCTAGAATAAGAGGTGGAGGAATAGTCATCGAATACTAGTTATTGCCACATAGCCAGATGCAGTAGTGACTGTAGCTTGTTTCACTAATACTTTTAAATTAAATATTTGCTGAGATTGCAGGCCACTACCTTGAAGCCAACTTTGTGCCAGGTGGGACTAAATGGATGGAATGAACAGATATGCCTAGTACAGGGGTGGCCTGCAATGGATGCCTCTTGGGCATCCTTTCAGATGCTCTCAGCATCACCTCCCTCTTATCTTAACCACTATAGAGCAGCCAGTACTCTGTAGAAGTTGGCGTCCTTCATGCAGGTACAACCTGGAAGCATCTTGTCTCCTGTCCCACTGTTTCTCTTTGTCCAAACTGCTTTGTTCACAGATGCTCAACCCAGAAATTTAGGGGTGATAGCACTGTACCAGGGGTTCTTTGACTAATGGGGATGGGAGCCAAGGGATGAATGTTTCTCTCTTTCTCTCCATTGAGAAGATCCCGAGATCCCTTTCATGGGGCTCCTTAAATTGTCCAATGATATCCAGCAACCGGTTGCCTGAAGCAGTGGCCAGCATGGCGTATGGCTTCTCCTCTTGCCCTGCTTCACTCTTCCTGACCCTTACTCCTACCCCTTGGGTCCCAATAAAGAACTTTCACTCAAGTCTCTGTTTCAGGCTTTGCTTTCTGGGGAAAACAGACTAAGATACATCCCCCATTTCTAGCTGCCACCTCTGCCATCTGTCACTCCATTACCTCCAGGTCCTATCACCCCTGGGTGACTTTAACATTCAAGCCCTACACCTGAGTTCTCAGTCCTTTAATCAGCTCAGTGACCTTCACCCTATTCCACTTTGTCAACTTGCTCCTGTTGGCTCCACAGAACACTGTCATCACTGATAACTGTTGAATTCATAACTTCAAAATTTACAAATCCCACACTTCCTCAACCTTCCATCTTCAATCCTTTCCATTTAATTACTCCCATTGCACCAGTGTTATAATATCATCAAGACTTTCTGGCCCAGGGACTGTCTATTTTCTCATTATCTACCAGCCTTCTCTTGTCTTCTGGTTTGTTTTTTTTTTTAATCCAGTTAAGATTCCACAGAACAATATTTCTATCACACTTGCCAATTTTCACAACTCCCTTATTCTTCCATCTCACTTCTTGAAAAATTCCCCTCAGAATTAATGCATTTGTCCAACTTTTTTTTGTGCTTATATTCCAGGTGCTAATCGCTGTTAGAGAAAAACCACAAAGCTGAACAATTTGGTGCCATTATAATAGCGGCCAACATTTACTGAGAGTTTAATCTTTGCCAGGCACTATTCAAAGCACATTACATAGATTATCTCATCCTGCTTCCTACATCAGGCTGGAAAGTTGCCCAGAAATTCTGTTCTCAAACCTCTGAAACTCACTCTCCTCAGAACACTTTCTCTCCTACAGCTCAAAGAAAATAGAAGTCATCAATTAAGAACTTGGTACACATCATCCTTCACATTTCAGTAGCGTACAAAAGAGATGATTCCTCCCTTCTGATCCAAACGCTCTCTTTGGCTTCCTTAACACCACATTCTGCTACTTTTTCTTCTACCTCTTTGCCCCTTTTTCACTTATCTCCCATATTCCTTTTCACATGCTTTCTTTTAAATTTTGGTGATCCTTAAACTATTCATTCTGTCCTGAATCACTCTTTCTGATGATCTCTTCCAATTGCATGGCTTTATTACCATCTCTTTAGAAAATAGGTCTCTAATCAGGTGTTTAGCCCAGATTTCTCTCCTAAGTTCAGACTTACTCAGCATTTTCACTTGGATCTAACCAGCCCCATGAGGAAACAGAAACAAACTTCTCACATAAATGTACTTTTTTTATATTTATCTCTACCACTATCTACCAAGCTCTCTAATTCAGCAACGCAACCTGTATCCTCAACTCTCCTTCTCCCTCACTGTCCACCCCCACCCCTTCCAATCACTTAGTTCCATGGTTCCTACTGCTTCAATATCTCTGGGAATTGCCAATGCCTCTTCATACCCACTACCATTACTGTAGTGTAGATTACCATCTCTCACCTGCATGACTGCGAGAAACTTCTAGTCTACTCCCCTTCAATTACACCCACATAAATTTACTTCATTGAGTTCATGCCAACATGTCTTTTCTCACGCCTATCAAAACATATTGATATTTTTTAGGATTGACTCCCCACCTTCAGCTCCCTTGGAACAGGTGCTATGTCTTGCTTCTGTCTTGGTCTCTCCCAACACATGCCCTGCCATGAGGTTGTTCTCTATAAAGTTTTCTGAAGGGATGAATGGCCACTAAATAAATTAAATAATAATTTCATCAATTAACAAGTAAATCAGTGTTATATATGTTACATTCCTTGCAACTGACTCAATATCCATATTTTGTTTACCTACCATCATTAACACGGAGCACAAACTTGAAATGATAATCATTATTAAATATATTAAATGAGTACATACATCTCAGTTCCAAATAATAATCCTAGAGCCTTTAGATACATTCTTGAATACAGTGGGTAATATTTTACTTCAATGGACCAGAAGGATCTATGAGCAAATTTGCTGGATTTTAGAAAGGCAGATACCCCACATACCTCCATCTTCATTTTATTTCCTAGGTGGGGTTTTGTGACCTATGAAGGGGGTGAAGGTGGGGCCTAAGTACCTTGACACAGTGAGCTTAGAAGCCTGGATTCTGGGGGCGCCTGGGTGGCTCAGTTGTTAAGCGTCTGCCTGATTCAGCTCAGGGCGTGATCCTGGCATTCTGGGATCAAGCCCCGCATCAGGCTCGCTGGGAGCCTGCTTCTTCCTCTCCCACTCCCCCTGCTTGTGTTCCCTCTCTCGCTGGCTGTCTCTCTCTCTCTGTGAAATAAATATATAAAATCTTTAAAAAAAAAAAAAAAGAAAGAAAGAAAAGCCTGGATTCTGGCAATGCTTTGTTGAGCTGTGTCATGGATAAGCTATAGGGGCTTGTCTAACATGGATGGCCAACAGCAGGGGACTGGCTGTGATAATTTTCAGACTCTTGAGTTCAGAGGCCACAATGAGTAGAAATGAGAGTGAAGAGGTATAGCAGAAATAAGAGGACCTCAGAGGAGAGGCCAGGTACTTCAGATACAGCGGCCAGTGGACCTCAGGTCTAAAGTTAAGGACGGCACGTATTGCATGGTGCACTGGGTGTTATACCAAAGTAATTAATCATGGAACTTTACATCAAGAACTTGGGATGTACTGTATGGTGACTAACATAACATAATAAAAAATTATTATTAAAAAAAAAAGTTCTGTCCTAAGGTAAATGTGCTCCAACACTTTCTGGCTCTTTATCTCCACTCAGGTTTTCATAGTTCTGAAAGAGCGAATGTGATTGTTTGGGTCAGGCTCCTCTCCCTTGAATCATTCAGCCATGGCCTGGAGCAGGGTGATGATCCCATTCATACCCTGCAAGAATTGTGAGCTAGACAGTATCTACTTTCTATAATACACATCCAAGAAGAAGTTTTCTTTAAGTTTTAATTAAGACTTGCTTAATCGATTCAAGCCTAATTTCATTGATGCAAATCTCATGTTTATTTTTGCAAATAATTTGTGGGTCCTTTCTCTCTTCGTGCATTTATTCTTCAACACACAGAATCATGGGCCAGATCAAGCAGTAGCAACTGAATGTTAAAATTCTAGGTTCAATCAATGTCTGAGAGGCAGTTATATAAAACAGGATGAGGGCAAAGACTTTGCTCTGACAGGAGGTGAAGAAAGGACTGGGCTCGCTGTCTCATTCAGCATGGAAATGGGCAGAGCTGGGCGACTGGGAGTCTGAGCTGTCCCTCACATGTGCATATCTACAGCAATAAAGAATCTAGGGCATTAGCAAGTGACACCAAATCAGCCTGCACCATTTAGCTCTGACATGCCTGAGTGTGAACTCTCCATAAAATGCCACAGTGCAGAGAGAACAAGAGTGATAGGGGACCTGGTGACCTCCCCAAATCACACACACTGCCCATCCCTGAAGGCTGCTGGGAGTCATGGGCCTCTCAGCAGAGCACAGATTTAATGCACCTCAAGGGATCTACTCCCACACAGCAGTGTAGAAATGTTTGGAAAAGGAGAGCTTTGTCCTGAGCATTCTGCACAGATGTGTTGCATCAAGGGCAGTACTGCCTGGGGACTTCCCTCCCCAGTCTGTACTTAGAAGGGCAGACATTGTCTGTCTGAGGCCCTGGAGTCACCCATTCCAGGAATTTGGTCACAACCACAGACTTCTAATTTGTAATAACTGTCATTGATTGCTCTGTGGTCATGCAAAAGAACCCAAGTGCACATGGTACAATTTCTTTGGGATAAAAACCCATGATGTCTCAGGGAAGGTGAAATGTTTTACCAAAATGCGTTATCCTGCAACTACCACCTTGGCTTTTTCTGAGATTCTCAGCCCAAGCTTTGTGGAGTACTTGGTAAGGATCAAGGTGGCTTTAATCTTCCGACCTAACTTTTCAGTTTTCTGTGACACAGGTCAAGCAAGCATTCAGTGGTTCATCCATTCAGTGAGCAAACATTGAGTAAGATTTGCTGGTTCTTAGATGAAATGGAATTATGACTGCAGTTTCCTTCCTAGGTCAGCATGTTCTTTGTCCTAATACAGGGTCCAACACATTATTTTAACTCATCCTAAGAGACTATCAAAACATTGTCTACGTTTAAAAAAAGGCAGAGTCAAGAAAATTCTACCTATGTTATTTTGGTTATCGAATTCAAATAGAACTGACTCTATTCAAAGACAAATATATTTAAAACCACAGCATTTAATATTAAGTAAAATTTTAACAAAAAGAAGAAGAGTAGACAGAGGAAGATATGAAGAATGGGATCAGTAAGGGAGAAGGAGAAAGAGGTGAAAGAGGAGAGGCTGAGGGAAGGAAAGCATGCAGTATGGAAAGAGTAGTTGAAGAGAAAACTGTGGGAGATTTACTCCAAGGAAACAAAGAAGAAAAAGAATTAATGATAAGGAACACAGAGGAAAACAAATAAAGAAATGAAAGGGACAGGAGTGAAAATAACAGAGACAAATAGGAGAGAAATGGAAATCCAACATAACAATAATTAGCAGACCTAAGTAAATTCTAGAAAACAAATTGCAAGACACAAAATATATCGAGATACAAATAGGATATTTCTTTCAATGAAAGAAAACATAAATACAATACAAAGTCTTAAAGTCTTAATATGTCCCAACAAAAAAATATAGGATAAAAAAAATCAAGATTTGTCCAATGAAGAATCATAGACTCATTGAGAAAGTAAAAACTGGCATCCTAAAAAGAAAACTATTAGCTGACTATAATCTTTTCCTCAGCATTTCTACAGAACACAATGAAACTATAGAAATTTGAAGGGAAAAGTGTGACTCAGGAGCTCTAGTACTTCCCAAGTTGTCATATATCTAGATTATTAGCAATAGAAATGCATCTAAAGTAGTAAGTCATTCAAATGTGGATGATCCATGAAACTTCCTGATAACTATTACGGAAAACATAATTCAGCAAAAACATATTAATAGAATTAAGTACTAATCAATTGGGAACATAATTACTAAATAACTTATAGTGAACATTGAACCCACTTAAAATTAAATATAAAAAAACTTATATTTTAAGGACCTTAACTGAGTCCAAAAGCAAAGCTCAAAAATATTTACAGAAAGACAAAAATATCTAGCATCTAACAAGCTATCCAATTAAAAAATTATAAGACATGCAAAAAAGCAAGAAAATACAACCCACAGTGAGGAGAAAAATCAATGAGCTAAAACTAACCAAGAAATGAAACAGATGACTTATTTACTAGACTAGAATATTTTTTTAAACTGATGACTGATTTCCATATGCTCAAAAAGGTGGAATATTGAACATATTAAGTAGAGATCTGGAGCATATAAAACTGACCAAAATAAATTTAACTTCTACAAATGAAAACTACAAAGTGTGAGATAAAAAATACACAAAATAGGATTGATATCAAATTAGACATTGCAAAAGAAAAGATTAGTGAACATGAACACATAGAAATAGAAACCATTCAAAGTGAAACGGAGAGGTATAATAATTTTTAAAAATTGAAAGAGCATTAACAAACTGTGGGAATATTTCAAGCAGCCAAATATATGTGTAAATTGAGTCCCTGAAGGAGTCAGTAGCAGACTGAAAAAATGTTGAAGAATTGCTGGAAATGTTCCAAAGGTGAGGAAAATTATAAACCCACAAATCCAAAACCCTCCATTAACCCTTAAAAAAGAAACATGAAAAAGACCACAGCAGTGAAGTCATCTTCTACCCCGACCCAGTATCAGTGAGTCAGTGTGAGTCAGGTCAGCATTCCCCTATTCCCTACCCCTGGTGTCATCAGAGCCCAGTGGAGAGCTGAACCTCCAGATGCAGCCAGCATCATGGAGACTGAAGAAGGCTCCTGTGAAACAGGACTAAAAAAGACTCTGTTTCTCCCATCTATGGTCAGTAGGGCCAAGTGGGGAGTTAGACTCCACCCTAACCTGGCTGATGCTTCCTCCCCTCCACAATGTTCACACACCCCAGAGCGAGCTGAGCCTCCTCTCCCATGCAGCATCAATGAGGTGGAACTGGTTGGTCAGAGGCAGAGCTAGTTGGCACTTCCTTCCACCACCTTTCTCCCTGGTTCAGCAGATCTCAGTAGAAAGCAGTGAGCTTCCTTACTATCCGACAGCAACAAAGCAGTAGTCAGCCCTTCACCCCTCCCTCCCTGGTGTCAGACACCCAGCAAGGAACTGAGCTTACACCTCCATTCAGAGGCAATAAGTTGGTGAGAGTTGGTTTCTATTTCACCAGGATGGTGTCAGCAGGGCCTCAGGGGAAGCTGAACCTCCACATCAGTCATTTGCAGTGAATCGGTGCTCTACTTTTGCTAAGGCTGTATCAGCAGTGCCCAGCAGGAAACGTGATAAATTCACCTACCCAACCCAAATGCTACCCCTCAAAAGGGGGATTACCTGCTAAAACAAAATTAAATAAAACACAAAGTCTCATAATATAATATCTAAAATATTCAGAATACAATTGAAAAATCACTTATGCCAAGGGCCAGGAAAATCGCAACTTAAATGGGAGGTAACACACAACAGTATTCAGATAAATCAGATGTGAGAATTATCTGACTAGAATATTTAAGCAAATACCATAAAAATGGTTCTATCAGCAATGACCAATTCTCTTGAAAAAAAATGAAAAACAGAAAATCTCAACAAATAAATAGAAGGTATGAAGATAAAAAACCAAATAGAAATTATAGAATTAAATAATGCAATGTATTAGTCTGGTTGGGCTGCCACAGCAAAATATAATGGCTGGGTGACTTAACAAAAATTTATTTTCTCAGTTCCGGAGGCTAGAAGCCCAAGATCAAAGTGCTGGAACATTCTATTTCTGGTGAGAGTTCTCTTTCTGGCTTGCAGAGAGCCACCATCTCACAAGTTTCCTCCCATGCCCTTTGTGCAATAGAGAGAAATAGAGCCTCAGTGTCCCTCACTCCTCTTATAAGGACACTCCTCTTTGAATTAGGGTCCCACACTTAAGATCCCATTTAACCTTAGTAGCCTTTAAAAGGCCCTATCCCCAAGTACAGTCAGTCACATTTGGAGTTGGAGCTTCAACATATGAATTTTGTGGGAACACAGCTCTGTCCATAATCTGCAATAACTAAAATTAAAAAAAAAAACTGACTGGATGGGTTCAATAGTGGAGTGGAGTTTTCAGAGGATAGAACAGTGAACTTGAGTAGAATTTACCCAATCTGAGCAACAGAGAGAAAATAGATTGAAATAAGTAAACACAGTCTCAGAGACCTGTAGAACAATAACAAAAGAGCTGATTTGTACCATGGGAGTTCCAAAAGAAAGGTGAGCAATTGGACTAAAAGAGTATTTGTAAAAATAATGGATAAAAATTTCCCAAAGATGAAAAAAAAATCTACAGATTTAAGAAACTGAGTGAAATCCAAATAGAATAAACTCAGAGAAATCCATACCATGACATATCATCATAATTAAATTTCCAAAATCTAAAAGACAAAGAAAAAAACTTGAAAGCAGCAAGAGAAAAAGGATACATTATTTATAAGGGATCACCAATTTGAATGACAGTGGAATTCTCACCTGAAACATGGAGACCAAAGGAAGAGGCACAGCATTTTTCAAATTTTGAAAGGAAAACATAATCAACTCTTAATCCCACATCTGGCTAAAACCTCCTTTTGAAAGGAAGGGGACATAAAGAAATTCTCCGATGAAGAAAAACTAAAAGGATTCGTCACTAGGAAGCCTACCTTTGGAGAATGTTTAAAGGAAGTTCTCTAAGAAGAAAGGAAATAATAACAGAACTTAAAAAAGAGAAAGAGAGAGGGAAAGAATATCTGAATGGTTGAAAGAAGACCAAATATAATTTTCATGAATTTGGTAAGTCATATTTGATAGGTAAATCAAAGATTATAACACCTTCTGATGCAGTGTATGTAGTGGACATGCTTAAGACAATCATATTTTAAAAGAGGGAAGGGTAAGGGACGTAATGAAAATAAGGTTTCTACCTTCATTTGAACTAGTAAAAGGGTAAACTATTGCATAGGCGTGTTGTCACACCTACAGCAAACATTAAGAAAACTAGTTTTTAAAAAGCAGGAGCAGCTACATTCATAACACGTACAATAATTAGAAATCAGCATAAGAAAGACAACAGGAAAGACCTCCAAACACTTGTAAATTAAATACATCCATAGATCAAAGAAGAAGTCTCAAAGGAAATAAAAATACATTAAACTGAATGAAAATTAAAATACAACAGGTCAAAACATGTGGGATGCAGCTAAAGTAGTGCTGAGAGGTAAATTCATAACACTAAAACGCTTACATTAGAAAACAGAAAAAGTCTCTAAACAATGCTCTAAGCTCCTACCTCAAGAAAATAGTAAAAGAGAGCAAAATTCATACAAAGCAAGCAGAAAGAAGAAAATAATGAGGATAAGAGCAGAAATACATGAAATTGAAAGCAGAGAAACATTACCTATAGGAAGACCTAAATCATTGATATCAGATTTGCAACAAGGTTTATCGCTACAGATTCCCACAGCCACTAAAGGAGTAATAATGAAATACTATAACCACCATGCACTCCTAAATTAAACAACTCAGAAGAAATAGACAAATTTCTTGAAAACCACAAACTACTGAAACTCTACCAAGATGAAATTAAAAGCCTGAGTAGTCCTATAATAACTGTAGAAATGGAGTTTGTATTTTAAAAGTTCCCAAAAGAAATGTGCAGGCTCAGTTGGTTTCACTGGAGAATTCTACCCAACATTTAAAGAAGAGTTCATAACAATTTTCCAGAAAATAAAAAAGGTGATAATACTTCCCAACTCATTTTAACAATACAATAAAACTGCAGAATAATTTATCTCAGAAACCTAGATACATCAATCTACAACAAAATATTACCAAATCAAATTCAGCAACCTATAAAAAGAATTTTACACCATGACTAAATAGAACTTATTACAAAAATATGAGGCTGATTCAACATTTGAATAATCAATCAGTGTAATCCACCATATCAACAAGCTAAAGAGAAAAGTTATCTCATCATACTTACTGATATAGAAGTAGCTTTTGACAAAATCCAAAGCCATGAAAAAATAATCCAATATCCAAAATTATGATAAAAGCTCTCAGCAAACTAGATAGAGGGCAGCTACCTCAATTTAGTATAGAGTATCCACAAAAAAACTATAAGAATATCACACATAATAGTGAAAGAGTGAATGCTTTGCTCCTAAAATCAAGAATAGAGTGAGGATGTCCTCTCTCACCACACTTATTAAACAAAGTAATGGAAGCCCTGGCCAGCACTATAAGAAAGAATATAAAAAGCATACAAATTGAAAAGCAAGAGTTAAAACCATTATTTGCAGATAACGTGACTGTGTACATAGAAAACCCTAAGGAATCTACCAAAAAAAAAAAAAATTAAACCCTAAAACTGAGTTCAGCCAAGTTACATGATACAAGATCAACACACAAGAATCAATTGAATTTCTATTTATAAAAAATGAAGACTTGGAAACTGAAATTAGAGGCACAATACAATTGACAATTACTTCTCCAAAAATGAAATACATAGGTACAATTCTAACAAAACATATAAAGAATCTGTATCCTAAACTCACAAAATGTGATGAAATAAATAAAATAAAACCTAAATAAATAGAAAGACACCATATTCATGGATTGGAAGACTCAACATAGTAAAGATTTCAATATTCCCCAAATTAATCTCTAGATTTAATATGTTTTCTATCAAAATTACAGCAAGATTTTAAAATAAAACAAACTTGGGACACCTGGGTAGCTCAGCTCACTAAGGGTCCAACTCTTGATCTCAGCTCAGGTCTTGATCTCAGGGTTGTGAGTTCAAGTCTTGCACTGGAGCCTACTTAATAAAAATAACATAAAAAGTCTTGCCATTTGCAATGATGCAGATGGAACTAAAAGGTATTATGCTAAGCGAAATAAGTCAGTCAGAGAAAGACAAATACCATATGATTTCACTCATATGTAGAATTTCAGAAACAAAACAGATGAACACAGGGGAAGGGAAGGAAAAATAAAATAAGATGAAAATTGAGAGGGAGGCAAACCGTAAGAGATGCTGAACTCTAGGAAACAAACTGAGGGTTGCTGGAGGGGAGGTGGTTGGGAAGAAGGGATAAGGGGGTGGTGGGCATTAAGGAGGGCACTTGATGTAATGAGCACTGGGTGTTATATGCAACTGATGAATCACTAAATTCTTCTTCTGAAACTAATAAAAATAATAAAATAAAATAAGACAAACTTATCTAAAATTTATACAGAAAGGCAAGAACATAGAGTAGTGAAACCATTTTTGAAAAAGGATAAGTAGGTGGGAGAAATCACCCTATCCATTGTTAAGGCTTGCTATATAATTACAGTAATAAAGAAAGTTTTTATTAGCAGAGATAGACGCATAGATCAATGGAAACTAGAAGCAGACCCATACAAATATGCCCAATAGATCTCTGACAGAGGTGCAAAAGCAATTCAAAGGAGGAAGGATGGATGGCCCTTTTGGACAAAAGATACTGGAATAATTGGATATTCATGGGGGGGAAGCGCCTAAACCTTATGCTTTGTACAAATGTTAACTCCAAATAATCACAAACTTAAATGTAAAACTAAAAATTTTAGGAAAAAAAAAAAAACCAGGAGAAAGTTTTCGGAAGCTAGAGTTCCTAACCTAAAGTAACCCTAAAAGTACAATCCATAAAAGGAAAAATTGATAAATTGGACCTCATCAAAATTAAAATCTTTTTGCTCTGCAAAAGTCTGTATGAAGAAGATAAAAGCACAAGCTATAGGCTGGGAGAAAATATTTGCAAACTACCTATCCACCTGGAGATTAGTATCTAGACTATATAAAGAACTCTCAGAACCCAATAATAAAGATCAATCCAATTAGAAAATAGGCAAAACATGGGAGACATTTCACTGAAAAGGATTATCATATGATCCAGGAATTATATTCTTGGCCATTTATCCCAAAGAAATTTATCCCAGGTTTATGTTCACACAAAAACCTGCACACAAATGTTCACAGCAGCTTTATTTGCAATAGCCATAACTGGAAACAACTCAAGTGTCTTTTAATGGGTGAATACTGAGACAAACTATGGTACATCCATACCATAGAATACTACTCAGCAACAAAGAAGAATGAACTATTGATACACGTAACAACTTGGATGGATCTCCAGGGCCTTAAGATCAGTGAAGAAAACCATTCTCAAAGGTTATATTACATACTGTATGATTCCATTTATATCACATTCTTGAAATGACAAAATTATAGAGATAAAGAATAGATTAGTGGTTGTCGGGCCTTAGGAAGGAGGAAAGGAAAGGAGGCAGCTATGAAGTAAAAGATTAGCTTAAGAGATCCTTGTGAGGAACTGTTTGTATCTTAATTGTGGGGATGGTAACATAAATCCACACTTGCAATAAAATTGCATAGAACTATACACATACACACACGTGTACGTACATATGCACACACACCAATGAAATCACAAATAAGGTGAAATCTGAATAAGGTCAATGTTCGTATCAATGTCAGTTTCCTGGTTGTGAAATTGTACAATAGTTATGCAAGATGTTATCATTGGGGAAACAGTGAAGGCTTTATGGTTCTGTGTTATTTCTTAAATTAGAACACCAATTATCTCAAAAATAAAATTAAAAAAAAAAACCTCTCAACAAATTAGTAATAGAAAGGACTTCCTCAGGCTGATAGAAGTCCTCTACAAAAGCCCACAGCTAACCTCACACTTGATGGTGAGAGACTGAATACTTCCCCCAAGGTCCAAAATAAGACACATGCTCTCACCACTCTTTTTTCTTTTCCTTCTTTCTTTTTTTCTGACAAATAAAAATTGTATATATTTAAGGTGTACAATGTGATGTTTTGATATGTAGATATATCATGAAATTGTTACCACAACCAAACTAATTACCATATCCATCACCCCCATAGTTAACCTTTTTTTTTTTAATTCAACTTCAAAATGGAGGTTCTAGCCAAGACAGTGAGGCAAGAAAAGGAAACAAAAGACATCCAGCTTGGAAGGGAAGAAGTAAAATTATATTTATGTTGAGATGATACCATTATCTACATATAAAATCCCATAGAAGCTATAAAAAACTTCTATAACTAGTACATAAGGCTGATAAGATGGCAGGATAGAAGATTAATGTACAAAAATCAAATGCATTTCTACATACTAACAGTGAAAATTCAGAAATTTAAAATTAAAAATTAATATTATTAACAATAACAACATGAAATATGAAGTCCATAGGTAAATATCTGGTAAAAGATGTGTAAGACCTATTGCTGAAATCTACAAAATGATGCTGAAAAAATTTTAAAAGACCCAAATAGAAGACTATACTGTTAAGATACCAATTGTCTCCAAATTGATCTACAGATCCAATGCAGTCCTAATCAAAATCCCAGCAGAGAATTTTGTAGAAATTATCAAACTGATTCTAAAATGCATGTGGATTTTCTGCAAAGGACCTAGAAAAGACCAACCAATTTGTAAGACAAGTTTTTAGGTCTAATATCATGTGATTTCAAGACTTATCAAAGCACAGTAACCAAGATAGTGTGGAATTGGCATTAAGATAGACAAATTGATCAGTGGAATAGAATCTGACGTCCAAAAATAGCCCCATGCATTTATGAATAGTTTCAACAAAAGTGCAAAGAAAATTCAGTGGCAAAAGGATAAGCTTTTCAACAAATGGTGCTGGAAAAAATAAAAGATAATCCATATTTTTAAAAGACTCTTAACCCATACCTTGCATCGTACACAAAAATTAACTTAAAATGAATCTTAGACCTGCATATAAAATGTCAAACTCTTATAATTCTAGAAGAAAACAGGAGAAAACCACAGTGACTTTATGTTGAGCAAAGATTGCCTAGATATGATACCAAAAAATGATCTATAAAAAAATTATTGATAAATTGGACTTTATCAAAATTAAGGACTTCAGCTCTTTCAAATACACTATTAAGAGAATTAAAAGGCAAATCGTGGGAGAGAATAATTGCATAATAATAAAGTATTTGTACCCAAAATACATAAAGATCTCTCAAAATTCAACAATAAGAAACAAAACAACCCAAGAAAAATGGGCAAAATATTTTAACAGATATCTTACCAAAGATAGGCGGATGGTAAACAAACACATGCAAGAATGCTTAACATCGTTACTCATTTAGAAAATAAAAAATAAAATCACAAGACCCCTATGCATCTATAAGAATCTCTGAAATAAAAGACACCAAGTGTTGGCAAGGATACCAAGCAATAAAATTCTCATATATTGCTGTTGATATTGTAAAATGGCACAACTGCTCTGGAAAACAGGATTGTAGTTTCTTAAAAAGTTAAACATTACACCTACTACATAATGTAACCATGCACCATGGTATCTTTCCAAGAAAAATAAAAGCATGTGTCTATAGAAAACTCACCAAAAATATTCCTAGCGGCTTTACTTTAATAGCCTAATTCTGAAAAAGACCCAAATGCCATCAACAAGAGAATGAATAAACACTTGTGTTGCAGTGGACCCTTGAACAAAAGGTGGTTAGAGACACCAACCCTCTGTGCAGTTGAAAATCCACGTATAACTTTTGACTCTCCAAAAAACTTAACTACTAATAGCCCTCTGTTGACCAGAAGATTTACCAACAACATAAGTAGTCAATTAACACATATTTTATTTATACACAGTATTCTTACACTAAAGTAAGCTAGAGAAAAGAAAATGCTATTGAGAAAAAAAATGCATTTATAGTACTGCACTATATTTATTGAAAGAAAATCTGTGTCTAAGTGGACCCACCCAGTTCAAACCTGCATTGTTCAAGGGTCACCTATATATCTGTACAATGGAATACATTCAGAAATAAATAGCAGTTAACTACTGATGCATATGGAAACATAAATCTCAAAATAATTACACTATGAAAGGGGCCAGGCAAAAAGCTTACGTACCGAATGGCTCCATCTATGTAAAATCTAGAAAACACAAATTAGTCTATAGTGACAGGAAAGAGATCAGTAATCATCTGAAGAGGGGAAATCAGGGAGGTGCAAGGAGAGAGATTACCAGAAGGTACAAGGAAACTTTTAGGGGTGAGTGACACACTCATTATTGATTGGTGTGATGGTTTCACAGACATATATCAAAACTTTTCAAAGTGTACATTTTAAACATGAGCAGTTTACCTATTCAAGTATATCATAATAAGGAAAAATAAAGAAAGATAGCTAAATATAAATAACTTAGATAATTATAGTTCCCATTCTTAAAAGGAATACCCTCTCAATGTAAAAATACTAATAATTTACAATAGTACCAAGGAGCAAAACTTCCAGAACATGGAATAAAAAATTGGGGCATGACAAGCAGTGAGTGATAATTATCTATGCTTATTTCATCTTAGGTGACAATATACAGTAATTTATTTCTAAAATTGATACATTGAGCAAAATGTTTAAGAATTCTATTAAAAATTTAAAGGTAGATTTAAAGTTATTACTTACCATTATAAATGTAGAACCAAAAAAATGCTGTACCTTCCAAATTAAAAAAATAAACATAAAACATTTTGCAAAACTAAAAACTAAGGGGAAATCAATAAAGCATAACATAAGCTCCACTTAATAAATGAATAATTCAGGGGTGCCTGGGTGGCACAGTCGGCTAAGTGTCCTACTCATAGTTTCTGCTCATGTCTGATCTCAGGGTCCTGAGATCAAGCCCCACATCCGGCTCCATGCTCAGCACAGAGCCTGTTTGGGTTTCTCCCTCCCTGTCCCTCTGCCCATCCTGCTCTTGCTCGCTTGCTCTCTCTCAAATAAACAAATAATTTTTTTAAAAAAATGAATAATTCAAAGATCCAAATACTTGCTTTAACAGTAGTTCACATCTTTGAAGAAAAGCAAATACTTTTAGATGTTTTCAAATTAAATTATTTTTAATCTGTGAAAAAACAAACCTAAAACATAGTACCTTCAATAGTTGGAAATGGGGATAGGTATGAACACATGTGTCCCAGAAAGTGAGGGTGGGAAATAATGGATGTACACAGAAAGTGAGGGAGGGAAAAATATATGTACCCCTTTTGCACCAATACATTGATAGTGCAAATCTCCATTTGTTGACCCAGAAAGAGGTTCCCATCACAGCACTGAGTTTTAAAAGCAGGTCAAACAATAGCTGTTTTAATGTGATATCACTCACTTAAGAGTATCGGCATATGTGTCAATGGCCATAAAGAAATATCATAACAAATGCTGACCTGAGTGTTTACAATGACCACCTTGGGCTACTGGGAATCTAGAGATTTTTAGCAATGAGCATACATCATTTTACAATGAAGCAATAACATTATTTTTAAAGCATTCATCTTCAAATTAGAAATTCATGCTATCAAGAGTGTGGTTAATGAGTTGCATGCATTGTAGTATTACAACTTTTTTATAATGTAATTTGACAGAAGCAATTAAAATTTGAAGTGTGCATATGCATTTGTCAGGGGTCTTGTGTCATGAAGACATGAGTATGTTGGGAGAGTGAAAGTCACTGCACAAGGTTGTACAGTTGTGAGCTCTAAGACGCACCATTTCCCAATAAGTTACCATGGAGTTACGTATGTTTTATGGCAGCTTTCTGGCTGTAAAATGTCTTGGGAGGAGTCTTTTCCTAATTGCACCAAGTCAGCATTTGGGCTTGGAGGGTTTAAAGATTTTACAAGATTGTTTGTATAAATGAGAAGAAAGAGGAGGAGAAAATAGGGCACAGGGGTGGAGGGGAGAGAGCACAGGAGAGGAAGAGAGTGAAAAACACAAGAAACTCAGAAAGACTTAGTTACAGGGTAGCCATATCATGAAATATATGAAATAATTTAAAAAGAGTAAGCTAGATCTATTTGAATTGACCTAGAGAGATGTCCAGGATTTATTGTTTAGTTGACAGAGGTCCATTTATTTAATGTTAGGTGATAGAAACAAATGAAATAATAAGTCTTCACTTTTGTACTTGTTTTTGATTATTAAAAAAAATTCCTATACCTCTGTTTATATAAGTTTTAGATCACTAAGAAAAATGTGGAGGGATAAATACCAATGCCTTAACATCAGTTACCTCTGTGGTGTGAATCTGGGGGGAGGGGTGGGCATTAACCTTTTAGTCATGCACATTTGTATTGTATAAATTGAACTTGAACACTTTTTACTCTTTATCAGCTAAGGAAATAAAATCTGAAAACACATTTTAACAATATGAGCCAATAATCTTTAAAGTTCTCTTCAGAATGCTAGCTCCTCTGTCCTGTTTTGGTCCCTCATTTTCCAGTATTCAGTGCATCTTACAGCTAATTGCTTTATCCACCTGCCCTCAGTCTGTCCTTCAGTCATAGAACAAGCATTGAGCATCCCAGCCCACCCTCTCTGCCAGGAGCTGAGGAGCGGCTGGAGATGCTCTCAGCATAGCATGGTCGACAAAAGCAAACAGAAGAGCACACCACACTGTAATTAAATAATGCTAATTAGGGCACTGAAAAGCCCTACTTAACCACTTTCCAGAAATGAATATCCTGTTGGAAAAATGAGTGGAGATTCTAGAGTAAATGTGAGGGTAGACTTGTCTTTTGGCAGTATAAGGAATGTTTCCAAGGGCCAGCCACATTAGAATTAACTATGAGAGTGGTTAAAAGTCACAGGTAATGAATCATGGAATTTTACATCAAAAACTAGGGATATACTGTATGGTGACTAACATAATATAATAAAAAAAATATTATTAAAAAAAAGCTGGGAGAATTAAATAAGTCAATCTGCTTAACCAGTTGCACCCTAAAAAAAAAAATCGTCATCTTTCACATGGCCTACTGTCTCAGGTGCTCAGATACTGCATTCCTTAAGCACCCCAGATAGGTGATTTCTTAGCACAACCAAAGTTTGAGAACCGCCTTTCTATAGACTGAAAAAGCTCAGGTGAGCCAGATATTACAAGGCTGTGAATGAGAGCTTCCAAACATCCTGCAGGCACCTCATTCCCTGGAGCAGAGGAAACCACACACGATGACTAAGAGCACAGGGGTGTTGCTGCCCAAGGGTGAGCCCTAAAACCTGCTGTTTCCAGGTGACTTACAGGGGCCAGGAACATTGGGCATTCTGGGCGGCACTGAGTGACCGAGCTCAGAGACCTAGGAGCAGAGAGGAACTAAAGTGTTCAAGGCAGAGACAGCCTGCACCTCCCTCTCCTAGTGGAACAGGAGAAGAGCCCTATGACTGCTGTGTCATGTGGCTCAAGGGAGCAGAAGAGGGGAGAAGAAGAAGAGAGCAGAAGGTGGACAGTGAGGAAACAAGCATTTCGCTGGAGGTCCTGTTGCTGTTGACCCACTAGGGCCAGAGAAAACTGCTACTCAGAGAAACAGCCACTGTCTTCCTATATTGAACACAGGTCAAGAGCAGCTTTCCCATTTCCTTGGACTCATGAGCCCTGGGATCTTTATGCAATCTAACTGAAGGGGAGGGAGACCCAAGAATGGCCAGTATTGTGTTTGTGTTTCTTGCTAACCCTGTTAGTAAGGGGAATAGATGCTTGGAGCCAGGTGTAATTTGATTTAGAAAAATAAAGAAATGTGATGCTTCTTGCACCTGAATGTGGAGGAACAATTCATAACTTACACCATCCACTTATTAATTCCTCGGTCCACGTGTAGATCACCTTGACTTTGCTGCTGAAAACCTCATTCTCCTTATCGTTCAATATCCAGAATATTCAAGGCACTTTGCAAGAGCTAACTAAGGTTTATATAAATATTATGTCTTAAGTTCTTATCAAAAATCCATTTTCCAGTATTTATGTTTTAGATTTCTTGCACCTTTTGCTGGTGGGGCAGGGAAGGGTGGGGCGGGTTCTTAGCCAGGAAATTTTTAAAGTGGCTCCCAAGAGAGTGAGGAGCTGAAAACCAAAGAAAGCAAACCTTGAATGTGTTTGCAGCAGCCTGAAGCAATTTGAGAAAGTAGGGTTAGAGGGCTTGCCAAAGATATAGGCATGGAAATTATTTCCCTTTTTAATGCAGATAGATGAAAATAAGAAAATTGTCCTAAGGGGTAATTCACCCAAATGGAAAAGTCTCTTTAGCATTCCTACCAATTGTACATTTAAATTTATTCTAGTAAATATAAATGTAATATGTATATACATACATCCATACATATATACATATATTTACTAGAAAAAATTAAATGTCTGATAGGAATGCTAAGATAGATATAAATATAGACACAGATATACAAAAGTCAAAAGAAATTTTTTTTAAAAAATACACATAAATATCTGTCTTTTCTTCTGTTTTTCAGCCCTCCACTTATTCACCCCAGAGGAGGTATGTTACTGATTTCATCTCTGCAGAAATATCCTATGCACTTGTACGTATATACATGCTAAATACATTTTAATACGAATGACACCTCAGGGCACATAGTGCTCTGCACTTCACTTTTTAAGCTAAGACTTTTGTTGTTGGAATGAACCAGCCTCTATCGATGGTCATGAGAATGAGTCCAATAGTCTGCTCTAGAAGCCATGCTGAAATATTGGAGATGAATTTCAAAGGCTCTTTTACATTAGTGGGGTCAGGATCTGCCAAAAGGTGTAGGAAATATTTCTAAGGGGCAGTTTTCTGGGTTTAGTTGGCTCATGGAAGAAAATCTGAGAGGAGTGTTCAGGGTCCCCCTGACAGCAGAACCTTGGCCTCTCTATGCTGTCAGGACACATCGGTTCCTCCAAGACTGTCCTGGGAGGGGATCCTATTTGGAGATGGCTTCATTAATTAATGGCAGAAAGATGCATCGTCCTCAAGAAGACTCCCTTTCCTTTTCACAAATGGTTTAGAAAAAATAAAATAAAATTGAAGATGTGGAAAACATCCACCAACATGAGGCTAAATTCAGAATTCAGAACCTGAACAGGGAATCACAGTTCAACATGCGGAGAGCCAGGACCACCAAGGTGGCCAGAAATCTGAGTGAGTGTCAGAGAGGAGGAGTGAGCTTTCGTAACACGCTGAACTGTAGAAAATTCTCAAGACATTTCCTTTCCCAATAAAACTTCACATAACAAAGCTGTTTTTGACAGGGTTGAAGTTCCTATGGAAGTGATATGGAAGCCTTTGCTTTGCAGGTGCAGGAGGTCCCCAAGATAAGTCCAGCGGGGTTGTCAAGAGCATTTCATTTGTGACTCAAGGTTGACATAGCTGGAGGACAAGAGAGAAAACAGGAGAAAGCCTTGCCCTGAGAATACCCCCTATGAACAAGGGAATCCACCCAAGCCCCATTCTCTCTTTCAGGACAAGGCCGTAAGAATACAATGGGGTTACACAGAGGGAAGAAACAAAGGAAAGGCACTTCATAATAATTACCTCATTTAATTCCTGCAGAAGGGGAGGGAGAGGACATTGTTTCCATTATATTAACCACATTCCAGAAAAATTGTAGAGAGAAAAAAAATTACTCCTAATTCCATAATTGAAACAAAGCTATTGTTACCATTTTGGCATCATTTTCCATCCTGACATTAAAAATATTTGTTATTATTTTCACATAATTACAGTCAAAGTGGTACAACTTTATAGCCTCCTTCTTAATTTTTCACTAACCATTATAGCATTATAATCATTATCACATATGCATTTTCCCTATTGTCAAATTCTTCAAAATCATCACCTTCCTACATGTTAACCAATCATCTAGATACTGTCAACTTTATTTGGACATTCCCTTATTGTGGAATATTTGCATTGCTCCTGGGATTTTATAACGGCATTATTTTAAATAATACTACAATTTCAGATGGTTTTATTTAAATAATCCCCCCTCCTGGTTGGGCAGGGGAGAGGAAAAGGGAAGGCAAGAGGAAATAGGTGGACAACCATCCTGAGATGCCCTCAGGAACTTGGAGACAAGATTTCCTTTGAGAGTTCTACTATAATAACCGACCCACAATCAGGGAGTTCAGAAATTTGAGATGTTACCCTGAAGGGATGGAGGCAGGGAAGAATGAAGCAGTATTAATGGCACCAATGTAACTAAAGTATATCACAATCAGAAGTAGCAGTGGGCTGGCCAGGCAAGCCCAGAATATACAAGACCAAACAAGTAAGGGAGGGGGCTGGACAGTCCTGATTTATTCCCATTTTCTCAGCATTATTATTAATACCTCCCACTTGCCCCCATTTTACTCTCAAACTGTATTGTTTCAGAAAATAAATTATATGGTCACCATCCTATGGATGATTTGACAATGCCAGGCCTCCCTCTTCTAGGGGACCAGAAAGATGTGCCCTCATCCACACAAGTAGGCTGGGATGGACCCTTTTCCATCTCGAGGGGTGGAAAGAGGGAAGGGGAGTCTAAAAGACAAATGACCGTCACCAGTTCCTCCACTGCACAAATGTTCCCAGCAGACAGGGCCTCAGAAGGCGAAGCTGGAAAGAAATTAAAGCACATAACTCTAAGAGCTGCTGGGAGGAATACTGAAACCACACCAAGCTAGCCGAAGTGGGGGCACCCAAAGCATCCCCTCACTGGCCTGGACCCAGAGTTGCCTTGTGGTTATGGCACCTGTGAGCTGAAGGACAAGGTCCCTCCACCTGGAGAGATGGAGGGGTCAGCAAAAGGTTTCCTGGGCTTCTTGAATGATCCAAAACTCTGAAGGTTGAGCCAGCATTGCAAGAGCCTTCCTGCCAATGCTGGGGAGGAGAGCTCAAGCATGTAAAGCGGCATCTGGGGAAACAAAGGAATGTGATGCCATCTGATTATCTGATTGTGTGTTGCAATTTGTAACTTCCAGATGGCCCAGCAGGATGCAGATTAAACTCAAGGTCAGATTTCAGCCTCTCCTTGTTCTTCCTCCACACTCACCATGTAGTGTCCTATGGGACAAAGGACGGCCTTAACAGACCTTCATCCCCTTATAAATTAATAAGTTGTCACTAAATGGTATACACTGGTTTTATGAGTTTGTACAGCTCAAAGCAGCATTCAGGGGTTTGATAAACTCTGGTACAATTTTTAAAAATTGAGTTTCTCCAGGCAAAGACCCCATCAAAAAGGAGAATTACAGACCGATATCCCTGATGAATATGGACACCAAAATTCTCAACAAGATCCTAGCTAATAGGATCCAACAGTACATTGAAAGGATTATCCATCACGACCAAGTGGGAGTCATCCCTGGGATGCAAGGGTGGTTCAGCATTCGCAAATTGATCAGTGTGATAGATCATATCAACAAGAAAAGAGTCAAGAACCATATGATCCTCTCAATTAATGCAGAAAAAGCATTTGACAAAATACAGCATCCTTTCCTAATTAAAACCCTTCAAAGTGTAGGGATAGAAGGTACATTCCTCAATTTCATAAAAACCATCTATGAAAAGCCTACAGCAAATATCATTCTCAATGGGGAAAAGCTGGAAGCCTTTCCCTTAAGATCAGGAACATGACAAGGATGCCCACTCTCACCATTATTATTCAGCATAGTACTAGAAGTCCTTGCAACAGCAATCAGACAACAAAAAGGGATCAAAGGTATCCAAATCGGCAAAGAAGAAGTCAAAATGTCTCTCTTCGCAGATGACATGATACTCTATATGGAAAACCCAAAAGAATCCACCCCCAAACTACTAGAAGTTATAGAGCAATTCAGTAATGTGGTGGGATATAAAATCAATGCTCAGAAATCAGTTTCATTTCTATACATGAACAATGAGACTGAAGAGAGAGAAATTAGGGAATCCATCCCATTTACAATAGCACCAAAAATCATACGTTATCTTGGAATTAACTTAACCAGAGACGTAAAGGACCTATATTCTAGAAACTATAAATCACTCTTGAAAGACATTGAAGAAGACACAAAACGATGGAAAAATATTCCATGCTCATGGATCGGAAGAATTAACATAGTTAAAATGTCTATGCTACCCAGACCAATCTACACTCTCAATGCCATCCTGATCAAAATACCAACGACATCTTTCGAAGAACTGGAACAAACAGTCCTTAAATTTGTGTGGAACAAAAAAGCCCCGAATCGCCAAGGAATTGTTGAAAAGGAAAAACAAAGCTGGGGGCATCACATTGCCTGATTTCAAGCTATACTACAAAGCTGTGATCACAAAGACAGAATGGTACTGGCACAAAAACAGACACATAGACCAATGGAACAGAATAGAGAACCCAGAAATGGACCCTCAGCTCTTTGGGCAACTAATCTTTGATAAAGCAGGAAAAAAACATCCAGTGGAAAAAAGACAGTCTCTTCAATAAATGGTGCTGGGAAAATTGGACAGCTACATGCAAAAGAATGAAACTTGACCACTCTCTCACACCATATGCAAAGATAAACTCCAAATGGATGAAAGACCTCGATGTGAGACAGGAATCCATCAAAATCCTAGAGGAGAACATAGGCTGCAACCTCTTTGACATCGGCCACAGCAACTTTTTTCATGACACATCTCTAAAGGCAAGAGAAACAAAAGATAAAATGAACTTGTGGGCCTTCATCAAGATAAAAAGCTTCTGCACAGCCAAGGAAAGAGTCAAAAAAAACTAAGAGGCAGCCCACGGAATGGGAGAATATATTTGCAAATGACACTACAGATAAAAGACTGGTATCCAAGATCTACAAAGATCTTCTCAAACTCAATACGCAAGAAACAAGTAAACAAATCATAAAACGGGCAGAAGATATGAACAGACACTTTTCCAATGATGACATACAAATGGCTAACAGACACAGGAAAAAATGTTCAAAATCATTAGTCATCAAGGAAATTCAAATCAAAACCACATTGAGATACCACCTTACGCCAGTTAGAATGGCAAAAATGGACAAGGCAGGAAACAACAAATGTTGGAGAGTATATGGAGAAAGGGCATCCCTCTTACATTGTTGGTGGGAATGCAAGTTGGTATAGCCACTTTGGAAAACAGTGTGAAGGTCCCTTAAAAAGTTAAAAATTGAGCTACCCTATGATCCAGCAATTGCACTACTCGGTATTTATCCCAAAGATACAGACGTAGTGAAGAGAAGGGCCATATGCACCCCAATGTTCATAGCAGCATTGTCCACAATAGCTAAATCGTGGAAGGAGCCAAGATGCCCTTCAACAGATGACTGGATTAAGAAGATGTGGTCCATATATACAATGGAATATTACTCAGCTATCAAAAAGAACGAGTTCTCAACATTTGCTGCAACATGGACGGGACTGGAGGAGATCATGCTAAGTGAAATAAGTCAAGCAGAGAAAGACAATTATCATATGGTTTCACTCATTTATGGAACATGAGAAGTAGGAAGATCGGTAGGAGAAGAAAGGTAAGAAGAAAGGGGGGCAAAAAGAAGGGGGAATGAACCATGAGAAACTATGGACTCTGGGAAACAAACTGAGGGCTTCGTGGGGGGGGAATGGGATAGGCTGGTGATGGGTAGTAAGGAGGGCACGTATTGCATGGTGCACTGGGTGTTATACGCAAGTAATGAATCATGGAACTCCTCATCAAAAACTAGGGATGTACTGTATGGTGACTAACATAATATAATAAAAAATATTATTAAAAAATTAAAAATAAAAATAAAAAATGGTAAAAGGACCTGAATAGACATTTTCCCAAAGAAGACATATAGATGGCTAGTAGACATGTGAAAAGATGCTCAACATCACTAATTATCAGGAAAATGCAAATCAAACCACAATGAGATATCATTTTACACCTGTCAAAGTGGCTAAAGATCAAAAACACAAGAGATAACAAGAGTTCGTGGGGATGAAGAGAAAAAGGAAACTTTGTGCCCTGTTGTGGGAATGCAAACTGGTGCAGCCACTGTGGAAAATAGTATAGACATCCCTCAAAACATTAAAGATAGACTAACCACATGGTCCAGAAATTTCACTACTGGGTTTTTACCCAAAGAAAATGAAAACACTAATTCAAAAAGATATATGCACCCTGATATTTATTGCAGAATTAGTTACAATAGCCAAGATATGGAAGCAACCCAGTCCATTGATAAATGGATGGATAAAGATGTGGAATGGAATATTATTCAGCCATGAAAAGAATGAAATCTTGCCATTTGCCACCATGTGGATGGATCTAGAGGGTATTATGCTAAGTGAAATATACAAATACTATATGATTTCACTCATATGTGGAATTCCAGAAATGAAACAAACAAACAAAGAAAAAAGAGACCAACAAAAAAACAGACTCTTAAATACGAGAATAAACTGGTGGTTGCCAGAGGGGAGGTGGATAGGGGGGCTTAAAAGTACACTTATTTTGATAAGCACTGAGAAATGTATAGAATTATTGAGTCACCATATTGTACATCTGAAACTATTATAACACTATATGTTGTTTATACTTGAATAAAAAAATTTTTTTAAATAAAAATAATTTAAAAATTGAGTTTCTGAGCCCACAGGTTGAAGGGCAGATCCTTTTTCCAAATATTTGATGAAGTTTTCCTTTTCATCTGTCTTTGGTTGTTCTGTATTTTAACTGTTATATTAGTTTGAACTTAACTTTGTGTGTTTGTTTTAGGACTAATTACTTTTTCTCCCTAATTTCTAACAGATTATTCCTATGTGATTCATGGAATAACATATTTATAATTATTCATGTTGCTTTATGTACCAGATAGCCCTTCATTCATTCACATATCAATATATCTGTATCTCTATGTATCAAGATCTTTATTTTTCTGTTTCATTGATTTGTCTATTCATGAACAGAAAACAAATTGTTTTGAGAACTGCATCTTTATAATAGTATTTAATAATTATAAAGCTAAATTATTTTTACTTTTATTCAAAGAAGTATTTAAATATTCCAATTAATAGTCTCAGAATTTCTTCTGTTTCTAAAATAGCCATGAGGATATTGAAATGACTTACATTAAATTTGTGCATTAATTTGGGAACAATATTTTCACAATAGTCATTTTCTTATCTGGGAACATAATATTTGTTCAAATGTATATATTAGTTTATGCGTACATTTTATATTTCAGTAAAGATTTGTCATTTTCTTCATTGTGATCACATCAATTTTCCTTAAAAAAATACTTCTAGGTGTTTCATGGTATTTGCTGTCATTCTTCATGATTTTTCTCATTAAATTTTCTTATTGCTGGAGAGGTATGTCTTTTAACCACCATCTTATATATGACACAATCAGGGCTGAGGGAGGTTAATAAACTGTTCAGGATATATTAAGCTATCAAGTGGGAGAGCAGGAGTATAAAGCAGGTGAGAACGATCTCTGATTTCCAATGAGCTGTTTCCATTATTCTGTGCTGTTTCCATGGCTCTTGGCAATGGCTCTTCTAGGCATGCAGGTGTTGGGAACCTGGGGCTTAGTCCCTTCACCGTTTTACCCCCTCCACACATGACCACCCACAGGACTTCCAATCCCCCATGTCTTATCTGGACAGTGTTGCCTCTCACCCTTTCCAAAATTCCCTCCTTTTCTGAGTAATGTGCTACTTCCTTCTTCAATAGGTAATATTCACTCCTATTTTCCTTGTGCCTGTTTTCGAAGCCATTGGTCATCAGGCCACTAGACATGTCAGGATCAACACAGAAAGCAAGACCAGATCACAGGACATCTGAGGGACAGGGCTGCAGTCTGCCCACCATACCTGGTGAGGGGTGGCCAGGACTCTGGAGGTACAAAGGGGCCAAGGAGCTGATATTCTGAGGCTGGCTGTGGCAGTGGGACTGAGACCAGGGCCTTCCCCACAAAGTGATCCATCCAGCTTGCACCTTATTTTATATCCATCAGGCCAGGTGCTTTTCATGAAAAAAACCTGGCACGTGGAGTAAAGTGTGAACTGTCCCAAAGGAGGGTACCATTTTCCTCAGTGTCATATCCCATGGCTGTGATCGGTGTTCTTAAATCAGTGCTAGATCTTAACCAAATCCCGTTGGGGTCCCCATTCAGCTACAGCTTTTCACTCCATTGTTCCTATGAGGACGATTGGCACATCATAATTATTCCACACTTACGAAACTCTTCCAGTATGGAGAGAGGGCTTCCTTTCGGTTTCTCAGTTACTATGCACAATCCTCTACAATATCTTATTGTAACTCAGATGAATTAACTGAAACACAGAAATGATGAGGTGGGCCATGTATAACACAGTAATGCAGGGAACACAAATATTATAAGCTCCAGTCTTCTCTGTGTCAGGGCTACAGCTCAGCTGCCAGATGGTTGTCTTTTTGTGATTTGGGTCTGAATCATCTTTAGTATTAGGGACTAGGAGCTACTTCCATTCAGGCCTGCTGGCTATGTGAAGGCCCTACTGTCACATTAGGGACAGTGGGCATTTGAAAAATATACCAGTCAGGTATCTGTCCGCAAGGGGCCTAAGACCATGTTGGAGAGACAGATGCATGTGAAGTCTGACTTGAAGGTGGCGTGAGGGGTCATGACCAACAATAAGGGCCCTCACAAATCAGAGAAGGGAGCAGTGGTCAGAAGCAAAGGGCCAGTCAGGCCCGACTCCATGAGGCCGAGTAGGAAAGGTACGCTTTAGATAGGAGGAGAGGGAGGATTCGAGTGGGGACCACAGCCCTGGTGAAGTCAAGAAAGAGTGCTATCCTTTCTTAGGAAGAATTAGAGCAACTGAGTTGCCAAAAGATTGGGCTTCTCATCTAATTTTTCCACCACTCTCTTTATAACCCCTCTTAATGCTTCCCCCAGGGAAGACCTGCCACCTAGTTCTCAGAAATGGGAGTAGGCACTTGGATGCCTTCAGAATAAAGGACTCTATAAATACAAATGATAGGAAGCTCTCAACCCATATAAAGACGTTTTTCAAAAGACCAAAGCAAAAAAAAAAAAAAAAAAAAAAAAAAGCCAAAGCATAAAAGGATAAATAACAAAAGCACCAATACGGAGAGGTCCAGGCATTATTTTTAGACCATTCCTCATGGCTCAAAACAGACGTGCAAGATTGGAGAGGTGATGCTGGCTACCCGTCATGTTCCATTTTGGTCCTCACCCCCAGGAAGTGCTGAATCCTTGTTTTGTTAAAAACATCCCAGAATGGATTTGTTGTCAACTGCTCTTGATCTCTTAAAATTTCCTGCATTTGCTGCTGACCGGCATTCCCGGCCTTGATAGAAGTCCAGACAAAATTATTACCCTATGAGCTGTGGCTTTGTAATCAGCAGCTTCAGCCACCCTGGCAGCTACTGCTGGATGGAGCGCCAGGCAGCCCAGGCGGCAGGAAGTCAGGCTGCGGAGCCAAGCCTGGGCTGTGAATGTCAAGCAGCCTCAGACCCATCCTTGTCTCCAGGTCTCTCTGTTCCTGCTGTGGCTTGGGACAATGAGTGATGTTCTACTGTCAGAAACCTGGAGGGAAACCCTGACACAAACACAAAGTGAAGTTGCATAACAAGGTATAAGAAATGCTATTAATTGTTTTCTGTGTGTAGTTCAGCTCAGTGGGAATGTGTAAACACGGACTTTACGGAGCCTTTGTGCCCCATGAGCCCCCAGGCCTGAAATGAGGGGTCTTTCAAAATGCAGAAGGATCAACTCCCTGTAATTGAATCTCTTGGTTAGTTAGCATTTCTGCAGCAGTCTAAGCTGAGTCCTCCTGACTCCCTCTACAGAGTCTCATGAGTGGTTCTCCTGGAAGAAGGACAGTTTCTCTCAGGGTCCTCAGCATCTAATCGAGGTGGGTAAGTGATTGGCACCTGTGGACTGGTGAAGGCGAAGGGGGGTGGGGGAGGGGAGGCAAACAGGCTGGAAGACACGAAGGAGAGCAGTCCATCCACCCAACTCCAATTCCTATCTCCAGAGCCCAAGGGAACCAGTGTCCAGCAGCTTCCGGGTTATGGCAGAATGCCACCTGAAGCAAATGTGTCAGAAAGACAGAGTCTCATCCTTCTGGTCTGTCACAGAGTCTTTCTTATGGCTGAGAATTAAAACTGGAGAAACCACAACTGAGCAGACTTCGAAATTGTCCTCCCGTAGCATTTAACAACCCAAATCGTTTGTGCCATCTTTTTGTTTTCTTAATACATGGACTTTTGAGTTCCCAACAACTAACTGCTAGGAATAAATTGTGATAGAGAGCTCTACCATTAATCCTGAAGGAAGGTAGCTAAACGTCAGAGCAAGAAGACTCGTGTTTCCCTTTCCTCAGATCCCTGAACATGTCTTCAACTGTCATACACTAGAACTATAAAATATGACTTTATAACAGCTAAGGGGGTGGAGGGAAAAGAGAGGTTCCATTCTTTAGCTTCCATTTCAATTTGCAGGAAGGTTGCTAGTGGGGGGAGAGAAAATTGGAGCCTGCGCCATATGATTTGTAGGAAATTGTATCATCTCAAATTTCCTTGCAAGCTGCAAAGTTATTGGATCTAAGAAAGCAAAATACACACACTTAGTTTATCAAATTTATTTCATAGTTTAACTATAATTGCTGAAATAAAAGAGAGGAATACTGATTTTCATGAGAGGCAGACATAAACACACCCTTATCAAAGCTCATGACTTTCATTAATCTTAAATGTGTGTAGTGTGGACTCCCTTAAGAGGCCACACCATACCATTTCCAATCACTTCTTGTAGCATTTCTAACAACCAGCTATGCAATTATCCATGAGAAATGTTAGAGGTGACTTCTGACCAAAGCACAACAGAAGCTGCCTCCAACTTGTGAAAATCAGAGTTAATGAAACTCACCCTTAAGTTGCAGTAATCTAATTAGAATGCCCTTGAACAGCACTATTTTTAAAACTCCTTTATTTTAGCTTAATCTCCCAGTGGCCATTACAGCTAAGAAAAAAATGAACAAGCTAATTTTCATTTCCATGGAAAGAAACACAGTTTTAGGGCATATTTTACTTAAGAATATCAAATTATTTTACTATTCTGAAAACCTTCCCCAAGCTTAAGAACTCTAAAAGGAACAAGTGTTTTTGCAACTACTTCACAGAGGGAGAAACTGAGTCACAAAGAAACTGGGCCTTAGATAAATTTACCCTCTTTTCATTTTAAGGAATCAAGGTTACACTTCAGAATTCCCAAGAACTCAAGCTCAAGAGTACTATAACCTCAAGAATTCTGACTTCTAAGGTATACATAACCTATACACAGTTTCAGAAAATGTGTCCATGCCAAAACTTCTCCCTAAATAGAAGCTGAACCAGAAAAGTCTCCAGCTTTCTTTACCTTCCATTATCAGTGGTCCCTGTTCACTCCAACACTAGAATACCCAGGTATTGAACAAGCAGGGTTCATCATTTACACAAAACTTCAGGATTTGCCTGTTTTTTTTACATAAATCCAAAATCTGAAAATTATCATTTCAAATAATTGGACTTATTTTCATTCACACCAGTGATTTTCTAAGCTGCAGACAATTCCTTGATTGTACTGGGATGACATGTATGTCAACTCAACAGTTTCACTCAACTACTGACTCATCTGATTATCTGTTTCACAACAGCTTTCAAAAGGTTTAATAAATCTTAACCAAACTTAATACCCTTATCTCTAAAGGCCAAATCTTAAAAACAAGACCCAAAAAATTAGTAACTGATTTGAAAGTCACAAAGAAACTTCCCTATCACACATTATTTGTAATGTAATAAAATCCAGCACATGGAAGAACTCTCCATGACACATGAGGGCCCTCCATGAGGTCTGCAATTCATGCCCGCCATGATGCTTTGTCAGCCACTGATCTTACCATGCCAGTAACACTCTGCTGCAGGCTTCATGAATCAAGCATTCAACTCTCTCTTCTTCATGCATTTAATGGCTAAACATAGATGTAATCAATATACAGAACCATGTCGCATTAAAACAGAGAAGGACCTTTAAAGTTGTAAGTCCAAATTCCCACCTAGAAAAGAGACCTTCCCACTACCCCTCCAACTTTGAAGGGTGTGCAGTGGAGCCCCCCCAAGGCTGAGCACTTCCCGTGAGCAGTGAACAAAAGGGAAAAGGAACTAACTGGTGCTGAGCTCCTTGAACAGTGTGTGCCCAGCACGTGCTGTGGTCACTCTGCAGTGACCCTGCAGGGGAATCTGGGTCTCTCTCTTTCACAGAGATTCATGGAGGTCCAGAGATTGAGCTTCCCCATGTCCTTCGCCTTTTGAGTGAAAGGGCTGAGGTGGAATCCATGTCTGACAAACACCAAATCCCATGCTCTTTCTATTATATTGCTTCTCAAATGGCGATGTGTAAAATTATAATATGCCTTGCATCACGTGTCCACCATTGGCTCTAATTTGCCTTTCTGAATCTAATCCACATTTTAGATAAACCACACACCTAATCCATAGTGTTTATAGAAATATACCATTGATGGGCCCCCTTCTCTTTATCTACGATGTCTCCCAGGTCAAACACAGTATCTGACTCCACAATTGCTCTTTGGTCTTCCATAACAAGCCTCTCCCTCTGCCCTGCAACAAGTCATTCTTCCCCCCGGGCACACAAATAAAACCTTCACTTCCTATTTAACAATTCCTGGTGGTTTCCCCTGTCCTCTGGAAACAACCCTAATTCCTCAGTGTGACTACAGTACTCTCTGCTGAAGCACTGATGTGATCCTACCCACTCACACTTCATATCTGATGATTCGGATATGAAGGGGTACCTCACACCCCTGATAGTCCACAAACGCTCCCACCTAATTCTGGCCTGGGAACCTTTGCCCCCTTCGTTTTTCCCTGCCTCAGGTCTCCTTGTGGCTGATTCTTCGTGTCATCCAGTTCTCGTCTGACAGGTTCTCATAGAGGCACTGCTAGCCTGGAGCCCAGATCTATAACTTTCTATCACATTATCTTTTTTTCTTTATTGCTCTTATCACTCTCCGGTGTTACCATACTTTCCTCTTGTTTATTGTCTCTCACCGTCCTCATTCAATTAGATTGTCAGCGCCCTGAGCAGGGCCTTGTCGGCCTGGATCATAGCTCTGGACCTGAGCTAGGCCTGAAAAACGTAGATGCAGATAATCCACCGAATTTCTTGAATGTTCCACATGACAGTCCTTTCCTCTGCATTATCTCTTCTCTGAGTAAAAAGCACACAGTGTGTCGGCTATCCTTGAGTCTGCTTCTAGACTCCTGACACCCAGCGCCAGTTTCCCTCCAACACTGCTGAGTCCTGACCTGAGCACAGCCCTGCACTTGCCATGTGTTGGACGATGTGACTCCAGGAAGAACCTTAGACACATGAAGAGGACCTAAGGTGAGCAAAAGTAGACTAGTCTGTCAGAAAGCCTCAGTAAGGTTCAGTTCAGGCAGTTGCAGGCCTCTGCCTTTGTCCCTTGCTCTTCACTCTAGAACATGGCTGAGGGCAGTAGGGCAGAGGTTCCTGGATGGTGGGAGCCCCGTCTACCCCAGCTGCTCCAGGCAGATCCTCCTCTTCCAGTCCCTTCCAACAGTGTCCAGGCCTCCATGTATGGCTTCATTGCTAAAGACAAGAGGCTCCAACAAAAGGAAGTAGGTTGCCCTTACTGCCTTTCCTATACTCTAACCACTGTCCCGGGGAAAATAATCTTTCAGATAAAGTTCCAGTGGAAAGCTGGCATAATTTGGATTTCCCCAGAGCTGCCCTTGCCAGTGCATCATCTACCTCTGGGCAGCCTGAACTGACCAAGAACATCTCAGAAAGAGGACTATCCTGGACAAGAACAAGTGTTTTGTGTGTTAGCATGTCTGGTTTACTTATTCAAGATATGTTAAAGTCACATTCCACTCTCTTCTCCTCCTGGCCTGTCATTTATGGAAACCACATGTCCCTACAGGATCTCTATATGAAGAGAGGGGGTTGTCTAAGCAGGATGTTGCCTATAAGCAATCTCTCCTGATTGACAAACACAGGACCAAGTGTCCACACTGCCCTATCGTACAGCCCTCCACAGCACTGAGGGACCATGGGTGTTCTTCTCCTCTTACTTGGTCAACCTTGAACCTCTCCTCTCAACTCTGAGGCGGGTAAAGGAAGGGAGGCCACTTCAGTGGGAATGCTGAAGGCGTGGCCCTTAGGGAAGTCGAAGGAGGTCAGCCGAGTGCACACAGCAGTAAGTCTCCAGTGGGGCCATCAGGCAGTTGGCAGGCTCCAGGCTACATTGGCTGAGCCCTCATCCTCTGTGATCACGAAGCACGTTTGCCTCACATGGCAAGCACTGCTTCCTTTGTTCTCTTAGGTCTCCACTGGGGCTGAGCCTTTGGGAATGAGAATGCACAATAACAGCTTGCAAAGTCCTGAAGATTGTTTCTGTCAACAGCAGCTCTGTGTGAGCCGTGCCCCCGACTGCATCTCCGTGAGGTCTTTCAGACACGGACATAGGTAAGCAGTAATCCTCTAGTAAAAGGGCCATGGAAACAAAATGAGTGAAGCTAAAACTGTCATCACCACCCACCACCCTCTCTTTGAAGTGGTGTATGTTCTCAGTCCTGTGACGAGTCTCTATGGAAGTTTGTCCATTTGCATTAGTCACCCCCCCTCCCATCATGTGTGGGGCAGGGAGAGGCAAGAATGGCACTACGTGAAAGCAAAATCAACTTTTAACAAATACCTCATTTCTACTGCAATTGGATCTTCCCCCAGAATGCCTAGGGGTAGACTGTGGTTATGATGTATCTTATGATATATCTTACTCTCAATCTAAAAATGTAAGATTGGCACTTTAGCAAGCAGCCTTTTCAAGCATTACCTGCAAGCAAAGATGGCATCTAAAACCAAGATAAGAACGAAGCAGGCATGTGGGTCAAGGGTTATCACCAGCCATGACTGTACACTGGAACCTAAAAAGTTTTAGCAGTACCATGGGCCGGGGCCCACCCTAGACCAAAGAAAACAAAATATCTCTGGGAGGGGAGTCAGACATCCTTATTTTTTTCAAACTCTCCAGCTGATTTTAATAGGCACCGGGGGTAAAAAACATTTGGCAGGCCCTAAAGAGACATTTTAACCGAACTCTGTTGCTCTTCCCATCAGCCTGGTTGCAATTCTACCCACACAGGTAGTGTTTCTGTCCCACAGACATGTCATGGGACTCCATATTGTCTAGTCAGTGGTTCTTGGACTTTGACCTGTGTCTAAACCACCTGGGAGGATCATAAGGACCACAAGCTCCAGGCCCCTCAGAGAAGCCTGGGACGTGGGCCTTGGGAGTTCACAAATCTCTCCAGGTGAACCTGATGCCCACCAGAGTTCAATAAGCACTGGCCCAGTCCTTCCTAAGCATAAAAGATGACTCAGGAACAAACACAACCATTCCCATTCACATCAGTGATTGTCTGGACAGTGCTTGTTGCCTATAAATTAATAGTATTAGTTATGAGCCAATTGTCCCTCTTGTGAATCTGAGCCAAGTTAAAGTCCCCTCCTTAACCTTCTCTTTCCCCACATACCAGAATCCATTCTGGAGAACTACCCCTGAGCTGAAATCAGTGTCCTTAATCACTATAGACCTGGGACAGTCTTCTATCCTCTCCACCTTCCATCCTGGGAACACTGTTATGTGGGACCCTGCCTGATTCAGGGCCAGAGGTCTGTGCCCCATATGCTCATGAAATGTGGGGTCTCTAGCCCCTCTGTCCACGAAACAAACACGATAGGGTGAGTCCATGTGGTCCAACAGGAAAACCCCAATGAGACTCACCTTCCCAACCGCAGGTGTTGTAACTTCCCCACCAGGGCCACCCCCCAGTCTCTGCCATCTACAAGAGAGGGGCTTTTCCCTCCTGGGAAAGCAAGCTTCTGTTCACAGCTTGTTGAGGGCTCCAAGACTGGTAAGGTCCAAGAAGAGACACAAGCATGACTGCTTAGCTGGCAAAAGGAAGAGGGCTGGAGGCTTTGGCCAGCCTGCTTGAAGGCATCTTTCTCAGCTACAGTTTCCTGACTGAAGGAACCTAGAACAAGGAGGGTATGCTAAAGAACTCTCACCCACTCAGCCTGCCTTAAATCCAGCGAGTGGCCTTCCCAGCACTTAAGGTGTAGCAATGCCTCATCCTGAATCCCAGGATGGAGGCAAAGGGAGGGGACAGGTGTGAGCCAGTCCACTCCGTCCAGACAGGCATGAGGCCCTGAGGAGCCAGACTCCATGTCAAGGACCACTGTCCATGTGGACCCCATTTGCCAGTCTGCCCTGTCCATTCTGTGCCACCACCCTCGGCCTGCCTCTCTTCCCCTCTGCAGTATCCCCACCTCTGCCCCCTTCCTCTGCATCTTCCCTTCGCATAGATACAGTCCCTGTCTTTTATCTTCGGGACTTAAGCCACTCTCCAAACAACATTTATTCTCTCTTTGGCTATACACGTTTTTGAAATGCCCTAGAAAATTTCTCCCCTGGTAACACGAAGCCACCAAGGGGCTGTTGGCAGGGCCATTCTCACCTTCCCAGAGTTCTCTGCAGCCAGGAGCCCAGTATTCTCTGGGCCTGGGGGAAGAAGGTGTACAGTGTGGAGAGGGAAAGAGAACTACTCTCTGGCTGCCTGGACGACTATTTTGTAGAGAAGTACTGGGTCGGCACCTAGGGGGTAGAGTTTAAAATAAGAAGCAAGCTAGGGGGGCGCCTGGGTGGCTCAGTCGTTAGGCGTCTGCCTTCGGCTCAGGGCGTGATCCCGGCGTTCTGGGATCGAGCCCCACGTCAGGCTCTTCTGCTGGGAGCCTGCTTCGTCCTCTCCCACTCCCCCTGCTTGTGTTCCCTGTCTCGCTGGCTGTCTCTCTCTCTGTCAAATAAATAAATAAAATCTTTTAAAAAATAAATAAATAAAAATAAAATAAAATTAAAATAAAATAAAATAAAATAAAATAAGAAGCAAGCTAAAGCCAGGCTTTAGGAAATGGAACTCAAATTCCAAAAACTTAGCACATAGAGCATCAGTTTTCAAACCTTACTATGCATAAGAATCACCTGCAAGAGATGAAAATGCAGATTTCAAGGTCCCTGCCCCAGAGATTCTGCCTTGGCATGGGGAGCTGAGGAAGGTGCATTGTAGCAAGCCCTGAGGGCCTGTGGACACAGGTATTCCAAGGGAAGATTCTGAAGACCCAATTATAAAGCAAAAGTGAATCCAGAGATGGCCTGAGGCCAGATGACCAGAGCCACAGCACAGCACAGAAATCCGAGAGAAGCTGAAGTCGGAGCCGCACAAAGGAGATAAGCAAGAAGTGTGTGGTTTCAGCTCCCAGAGCATAACTTCCTTTTATTCTGAAAGTCCCTGGCTTCTTAGTCCAACCCTGGTACAATACTTGAAATATGAGCAGGTCATAGGGAATCTCAGGGAATATGAAATCCTCCTCCTTAGAAATAGACTCCTAATTTATAGAGTTGTGAGTCCACTCGAGAGCAAAGGGCTGGATTTATTGCTGGTAAAATATGAAGGATGTAACATGATAGCTCTTCAAATCTCCTGTTATATTTTCATGGGCCAAGCAGTAATTGCCTCCAGAGGTGAGGCCCTGACGGTTCAGGGGAGGAATTCCCTCAGGGAGGGGAGGATCTGAGCAGGGCCACAGAGCAGAACAGAATGAGACCTGCAGGAAGAAGACAGACGTGGGTGGGTCCACCCAAGGCAGAGGGATTGGAAAATAAGGAAGCCACAAGGACAGACAGACAGAAGGTGATGGGCAGGGTAGAAAGGAGCCAGGAACTTGCTCAACACAAATGCAGGAACCCTGCTCCCATTCCGGATAGCACTGAAATGGCTCTCAAGGATGCCCATGTTCACACACGGCTTCCTCCGGGTGAAACCGGCACAATTAGGGGCCGTGGGGTGAGTCACTCTCACCCCACTCTGGCCTTTGTGGGCTTTTCCCAGGCAGAAAACTAGAGCCAGGGGCGCCTGGGTAGCGCAGTCGTTAAAGCGTCTGCCTTCGGCTCAGGGCGTGATCCCGGCGTACCGGGATCGAGTCCCACATCGGGCTCCTCCGCTATGAGCCTGCTTCTTCCTCTCCCACTCCCCCTGCTGTGTTCCCTCTCTCGCTGGCTGTCTCTCTGTTAAATAAATAAATAAAAAATCTTTAAAAAAAAAAAAAAGAAAAAGAAAAAAGAAAACTAGAGCCAAATTAGGACAGTCCAAGGACCGAAAGGCACCAAGCCCTGATGGCTTGGGACCCAAAGCTTCCAGATTTTCAACCTAATTTGTGATGATCCTTAAGTCATCCAAGCCTCGTGTTCTTCATCCATGAAGGAGGTTTATCAAAGCCGCAGTGGCATGCAGAGGATCATTAAACACAGTCTATGTGATGCCAAGCTGGGGACGATGAGGCACGATCTTCACAGCCCTAGAAAGACCTCCATTCTTCTGGTCATTATGTAAGGAGTCATAGAGCAGCAGCAGTAGGGTGCAAGAAGGTGACTCAGTGCACCATGAGGTTATCAGCCCCTGCCCCTCTGAGACTCAGGCAAAGCATCTCTAAGGAGCCACTCTTGGACTGGAGGACAGTACACAGGAACAGGCCAGAGAAGAGGGAAGCTCGGGGAGGCAGCCAAAGTAACACACAGTAGCCAAAAAAAGCAGAGAGCAGCCAGGCCCAGGGCATGGGGGAGAACAGCCTCAAAAGAGAGGCAGAGACCTGACTGGGGAGAAATTTGGGTCCAGTTAAGGATTCTGCTTTTCATTCTGAAAACAACAAAAAAAATGTTAAAAAAAAAAAAAAAAGAAAGAAAGAAAGAAGAACATAGAGTCACTGAGGGATTTAGGCAGGGAAGTGGTATGATGAAGTTTTGAAAAGGATCTCACTGGCCAGAGACAGTGTAGGAAAAGGATTGCAAGGAACAGGAGCAGACGCAGAAAAGGTATCGATTCAGTGATACAGGACAGAGATGCTGCCGCTCCCACCAAGGTGCTGCCTCTGGATAATGGTGGATGTGGCTGAGAATACCTGGCAGATGACATTAGCAGGGGCAGACTGCATGTGGAGTCACTGAGAGGACGATGTCTGCCTGGCGATTTCCTAGCACGAGGGACACAGGAACAAGGAGTGACAACGAGCTCAAGAGTCTGATTCTGTTCTGATTATGTCAAGAGGTCATCCAAATAGAAGCTTCAAGAAGGCAGCTGGATATGTGTTTCTGGAGCTGAGAAGAAAGTTCTAGGAGAAGATTTCGATACTGTGTTTCAAGGCTCACGGGAGCTCAGTGAAGTGATGGTCCTGAATGAAGGCCCAGGGCCGAGCCTGATGCAATGCCACTACTTACCCGCCTGAGCAATGAGCTGGCAGAGAAAAAGGAAACCAGGAGAGAGTGGTGATCCAGAGGCCAAGAAAAGGGAGCATGTCAAGGGGTGAAGAGTGAACAATGTCAAAAACTGCTAAGTTTACAAAAAAAAAAACAAAAAAGAGCATTTCATGGGCTGTACTGGTAGACAATGCTGAAAATGCTAAAAAGCCCATAGATGGCAAAGTAGAGACACTCAGAGGCATGCAGAGAACAGCTGGGGCCAGTGAGGAAATGAGGTGAGAAATATAATCAGATCTCTGTTCAGGGAAGATCATGGTTATGATTAGGTAGCTTGGAATGGGGAAAAAATGAGTTAGGAATTCCAGCATCTGGGGAATACTACAGTCTCGTAAGAAATAAGGAGGTTCAGAGTACGGCAGCTGTCCAGAGTGGCTGCGGAGAAGGAAGGGCTGATGATCAGTGGTGGTCACTGAGTTCATGGGAACCAAACAAGGATGACGGCAGAGTTGGAGAGATGCAGCTGGACTCCGTGGTTACCTGGGCTGCTAGATGATGAAGACACCAGTACAACTAGGAGATTGACAGCAAGGAGAAGCAGGTCCCCACTTTCCGCATCGGGGGCAGGATGGCCAGGAATTCCATATTGAACACTGTAGTTTGCTTTTGTCATTTTAGATCCCAGTAGAATGAGGACTCAAGGCAGGTAGGGATGGGGTCACCAGCAGGGACTGAAAGACCAGAAGAAGGGGAGGGGAGGTATCAGGAGAGGGGGACAGGCCGGGCAGGGATACTCCCCGGCATGTTCCTGCAGAGGTCAGAGGGCCTGGCCAGCACCATGGGACACAAGAGTCCTCCGGGCTTCTGGGTATGGAGGCACGGTTTCTATGCATGTTAAGGGTAGGAGTAGGAGCCAGATGGAAAGGGCTGGAGATGGAAGAGGGAGGCCAGGAGGAAGGGTTAAGGCGAAGGTGCTGAGAGGACATGAGAAGATAAATGGCCTGAGATTTCAGGGGAGTCCAAGGAGAGGAATTCTGCAGCTGCCTTGTTTTGCCCTGCTGTGTGTTTTTAATAGAGAAGATGTGGATATAAAGAAGTAGAAATGGCGAATAAACATGTGAAAAAAGAAGAAGATCAATCAGTAATTAAGACAATGAAACATTTTCCAACTCTCAAAGCAACAAATACACGTAACCAATTTCTCCAGACACACCATTTGGGATTGAAAATAGGGTCAAATATCACAGGACAGTTTTTCTTTGCTCCAGCACCGTAAGCCCTCCTGGCCCTTATTCTCAGCACACCTGGGTGGGTTCTCTGGGCCCCCCTGGTATGTCTTGCTCTTCCTGTTCCCTGTGGAGCACCTGTTTCCTCCACCTGGCTACAGTTGCCTTTGTGTAGAGGTGTGCACGGAGACCTCTGAAGGGCCACTGAGGCTCCCAGAAGCCATGTGAGAACACGCTTTCTATGCCAGGCAAGCTCAGTAGCCATTCCAGGATGTGTGGGAGATTGCCTCTACTGTCACAAAGGGAAAGAGACCATTTTCAAGGTGCAGAAGCAAAGCAAAGTGAGCACAGGAGGTTAGTCCTAAGTTAAGTGACCAGACCACTGAAAAACAGTTCCTGAGTGGCAGAACAAGGAGCTAACCCAGGCTGTCAAAACCTAAACCCAGGCCCCATCCACCATACTTGGCTCCCTCCCTAAGTCCATCAGTGTCCCTTCTATCCAAAAACCAGGAGGTGGTGGGACATAGTTAGCTGGGGGAGGGAGCCAGGGCAGGGACCACTGGCATGGTCACGGCACAGAGCTGCCCTGCCTGATTCTGTCAGACACCAACACACACTGATCGTTGCCTCATGTATCAGCAATGGGCTCACTCCTGGGATAGCTAGAGCATGCCACGGGCAGCTAACCATCAGAGTAAGAATAGAAGGGCAAGACCCTCATGGGTGCAGAGGCTTCCCAAGGCCAAAGGCTTGCCATCAGCCAGCCTGTGCAAGACAATCCTCCTCAACCTCCGTGGCCTCACTCTCCTCCTCCGTACATGCACTGGGAAGGGTAAAGGGAAAGAGCTTTTTTGTCCCTTCCAGTTCTCCAGGCTCTGAATCCAGCCTGTTAGGTAGCACCATTTATGCTATTAATACAGGTATCCTTAGAGTCTCAGTTGCTCAAGAGTAAAATGTTAAAATAAGTACGAGTCCATCGAACCACATTGCATGAAAAAAAAAGAGAGAGAGAGAAGTCAAACAACACCAGCCTGGCTCTGAATAAGCCAGAATTTCAAATGTGGAGGTGAGGGAACGGCTCTCAAGTCTTGTCCTTACTATATACTGGCTCTGAGCTTCAGGGCCACACCTATGATGGTAATAAGTGATAAGAGCCACCTGCTGCTGCAGTGATTAGGACCTCCTGCAGAATGCAGGAATGTGCTCTGTCACTGCTTCCGCAAGCAGGTCTCACCTGTACCTAAGGCATGTCACTACCTTGGCCCCAGAGTTGTTGTTCCAAGTGTCACTGAATAGTTCGGCAGATAGGAACTCACTTCTACCCAGGACTGGCTTATTTCCAGACCTCCACTTTTTTTAAGCAAAAACAATGACAATTTTCTGTCTGTTGTCATTTCCTAAGAACACTTACGAGACAAAGTCTGTGCTATAGTAAACAGCCTGGGAAGCCAAATGTCTCTGGCTCCACCAAGCATGTTAGGCATGATTCATCTGGTGGAAATTCTCTTTCTAAAGAGGGAAAAGCAGGTTAAACAAGGGCCTGCACAAAGTTGTCTTCCTGTGACAAACAAAAGCCTTGCCCAGCCCAGCCCATGAGGCCAGGCTCGGTAGAGCTCGTTAACCAAGTCCACATGTGGCTTACAAGAGATTCTCCTTGGTTAGACTCTTGGAGATGATAAGATGGTGATGATGGTGGTGGTGATGGTCATGATGATGATAACGGTAGTGATGATGACATAGTGCTCTTCCTGAATGCCCACAACTTCCCAGTGCAGTCTTCTCCAGGAAGCAATATTGTCCTGGCAAAGTTGTGGGGCCAGGAAATCTTAGACCGTATAGGGCTAGGGAAGGAGGGGAGGGCCTTTTAAAGGAATGAATGAAACACTGTGAGCCCCAGAGGGAGCTTCAGCTAAAATCCTGGCCTAAAGATGAGCCTGGGGGTGGTAGTAGGGTAATCCAGGACCACCCAGAGGGCGCAGAGAGCAAATAGCAGAAGGGTGGGAAGCACCATGATTGAGGCATCCAGGGCAGTGATGTTAGAGGGCAGTCGATCTTCTGAGCATGGCAATTTCATTTGGGGCAAAAATCGGTGCTGAGCAAATAGTTTACTGAGTGTATGAGATCTGAAGAAGCCATCATTATCCTGTTCTTGTGAACCAGGCCTCCCAGCCCAGACCATCCCACCTAAAACCAAAATCCACACCCTTCTGAGCACTCCCCAAACCCCCCTTAGTCCACCCTACACTTTGTCTGCCACACTTTATATCACTTTCTGATTTGCTCTGTAATTTATGGATTATATTAGTTATTTGTTGGCTGCCCCTCACACACCCCTCAATTACAATACACATCAGCTCCAGGAGAACAGGGAACTTTGTTTTGCTTACTGATCTACCCCATGCACCTAGAACCATTTCTGGCACATAGTAGGTATTCATGATATTTGTGAATGAATGGCCCTACGGGGTGCCCTGACTATCTTGAACCTGAACTGCCCCAGCTGGTGGTCCACACCACCCACTACACCTTTATCTGTTGTGTAATTGCTCAGCTGGAGCTCACCATGCAGCTTTTCCTGAATAGACACAGACTCAGCCCTTCTGTCCAGACACGGTGCTCCCTCTGCCATTGATTGGAACCAGATGGAGTCTCGCCTGTAACATGACTGAGCATTGATTTCAGTAAAGTAAGGAATTACCAAAATATAGTCATTACAATCTATCTTCATCTTGGCGACATATTTGGTGAGCTGTTATAAACCAGGACTTGAAAAGTAAATGTGAATTTATAGACCTCTCAGCTCTGCCCACAGGACCCTAATCTGGCAGAATTGTCATCTCTATTGAGCTATTACAACTGGTTGATGAGCTCTCCTGCCCACAGATTTTCTCTGAAAACTCAGGTCACCCAGCTATCAGAGCTGCATGATAATTCACCCTAGGACCTCAGATTTGGAAAGACCTTTAAGGTCATCTAAACACATTTCATCTGCTTAAACCAATGGCAGTAAATCAAAGCTACTATTCTTCCGCACCATGCCAAGGCCCTGCACAGAGAACCCACCCAACTCCAACAGCGGTCCCACACACAAAATGGATTATCTGCTCCTCAAAACTGAGTAAGCCTTAAAAAGCCTGAGAGATCAAGGAACTTAGTCCAGGCAGGACAAGTAACTGGCAGAACAAATACTTGATCCCAAGTTTCTGACTCCAGCCTATCACACTTGACCATTATATCCAACACTGGCTCTGAATTCTAGAGTGAATTATCAATGGAAATGCAGACAATTGAGTGACTCCCAGGCTCACAACACTTGAACTCACCAATCAATCTTGATACCATTAAAAGTGACATCAACAGACATGATTGCTTCCCAATATGATGCAATAGGAAGTACAAAGCATTCATATAAAGTATTCTTGCCAAAAAAGAAAAAAAATAACGAGCTTAATTGAGCCTTGGGTATAACTACCAGTTTGCAGGAAGCATAGAAGATAAAAAACTTGTGCAATGAGAGGGCAGTCAGCCCGATCCAAAACATAATACACTCTACAGGACATGACCCATGACCCAGTTTCTTCCACAAACAGATGCATGAGAAAAGGAGGGAGAACTGTTACAGATTAAGAGAAACCTAAGAAACACATCACCTAAATGCAATGTGGGGATCCTCTCTGCATCCTTGAATTCAGCAAAGCATCTGTAAGAAGATAGTTTGATGTAAATTTTTATGTAAATATTTATTAAAATATTAATGATTATTGTACTAAATGTGAAAATAATACAATGATTGTGTTTTTAAAAAAGTATTTTCTGTTGGAGATACATACTGAAGTATTTGTGGGTGAAATAACATAGTATCTAGAATTTGCTTCAAAAGAAAGAAAAAAAGAAGGGGTAGATGGAATGAAATAGCTGAGTGTTGATAATTATCGAAGCTGGGAGATGAATAAATGAGATTTCATTATACTATCTGTTCTACTTCTGTGTATGTTTAAGATTTTCCATAATAATGTTATGTTTGAGAAGAAGTGATGTCAGGGAATAGAATTTTTTAATCCAAAAGCAACATTATGCTCTAGTGGAAATGGTCAAGATTTTCCTTTGAAAAGCCTTCCCTTTACACAAGATAAAGTTACCAACTTAGAAAAATGCAATAGTTTCCAACACAGGGACGGTCTCATCAGGAATATACCACAGAAATCGAAAGGGAAATGATTAGGAGATAAAACCATATAAAACTTAAGAATATGTGTATGTTTAAAAATACTAGCAAAACATTTAAATGCATGTGATGAATTGGGAAAATATGTGTAAAGTACATGTCATAAAAAGCTAAACATTATCATTAAATTAAAAATATCTTATAAATCTGTAAGAAAAAATAAAATACTCTGTCCAAATTGACAAAAGATATGAGCAGAAATTTTGAAGGAAAAAGGGTATAAAGATCAATCTGTATTAGGGCAAAACAAGAAGCCAGGGTCATTTGCTTTGGTTTGGTTTTTTTTTTAAAGATTTTATTTATTTATTTGAGAGAGAGCACACTTGAGAGAGAGAGTGAGAGCACGCAAGCATGAGCAGGGGGGGAGCGGCAGAGGGAGAGGGAGAAGCAGACTCCCGCCTAGCAGGGAGCCCCATTCAGGGCTGGATCCCAGGACCCTGGGATCATGACCTGAGCCAAAAGCAGATGCTTAACCAATTGAGCCACCCAGGCACCCCGAGGCCAGGTTCAGTTGTAATAAAATCAGTGCATATTGGGGCACAGTTTTGACAAAATTATCATATTAAAGAACATGTGATAGTGTGAACACAGATAATAGCTCATGGAGATTGCCCTTCCCCTTGACTGCTGGTGGGCCTGGAAATTGGTTCACATTTCCTATTTGTATGTAGCAAAAACCGCATTCATACCCACTGCCCCAGCGTTACCTCTTGCAGTTACTTATTCATCAAAATGAAAATCAGAAAGAGGTTGTCTTGTGGACAGTGTTAAGCACAGAGAGTTTTCTCTAGATGCTATATGAAAATTATTAGTGCGTGACTCAGAACTTCAACTAATGGCCAGAAAGGCTTGAAATCTGGTGCTAGCCCTATTCTTGTGGTTTGGTTTTCTTCTTATCCCACAGACTAAACACTTGCATTTCATTCCATAGTAACTGAATAACTGGAATGGATCTAAGAAAAAAAAGTGTTTATTTTTGCTAATATGTATAATCACCTATCATAAACCTACTGGTTCACTGGATACCATTTTGTACATAAGTCTAAGAAAATAAGAAAATAGTTTTCTTCAGTCACATCACCTATTTGGTCTCAGAATCTTAATCTGCTCAGTGAACATATTAGCACAGTTCCAGAAAATACACCCATTGGTCAATACCCAAGTTCTAGTCCACAATGGAAGATGTTCCCTTGTATGATCCAGGACGTGAAGACAGAGCCAGATTCCCTAAGATGTATTCTTGGACATTTCCAGAAGATTGATTTTTCTCCAAGCCTTAGATTGCTGCAGGACTGAACTCATGGGTTGCCACCCATTGGGGGGAAATTTACCAATCACTGAGAACACACAAACTAAGGGATGCACTGCCCAGTGTGCTTGCTTTGCTTTTACCCGAGGAGAGTGAGTCTGTGTGGGAAGGAGTTGCCCAAGTCTCCTGTTCTAAGAGCGAAGGTGTTGTTTTGAGTGCAGTTAAAGGCCAGCTACCGTGGAGAGGAGATCCCCCTCAACACATCCATGCAAACCACAGCCTGAAGACCTAAAGCTCCTGCTGCCTGGAGGAGCAAGTCCACGGACAGAGCAGCAGACTGGCAGCCCATCTGATAAAGCCAATGAATGACACGTGTGAAATAGCTTGGGAACGGCACCAGTAAACAGAATGAGTGAGTCTGTGAGCTGATCCCAAAGGTGACTTTTGAGGAAATGCTTTGGCTTATCCAGATTCAAATCTGAATGGAATGCTGCAATATTTCCAGAAACATGAGGCATTGATTTGTCATCAGGAGAGGAAAGACTGACGTTGACTTTCACGATGGGAATAGAGATTCCTGCCCCTACCCTACCCTCCTCCTTTTTTAGAATGACACTTAGAAAATCTAGCATCATAATAAAAGGCAAACCAGAGAAGAAATGGAAGGTGATAGCCTGAAAGAATATCTGCCAATAACATCTTGGATGCAGTTCTGAGCCCTAGTCCTCAGGATGCATTCCCAGTTTGGCACAAAGAGTAATATCAAGGATATATTAACAGTTCAATGAATATTTGGGGAAAGGAGGCACTTGATCCAGAGAGCCAGTTCTCAACCTTGGCTGCACATTGGAATCACTGGGGAGATTTAGCAAATACTGATTCTGGTCCCACCCCCAGAAATTGTGATTTATTTGGTCTGGTGTGCTGCCCAGGTGCTGGGATTTTTAAAACTCCAGGTGATTCTAATGGATAGTCTGGGCTGAGGATCCCTGATCCAATATGACAGCCAGATGAATGGGATGAGAAGCAGAGCTGTTATTTTTACACTACTATACTATTATGTTTAATTTACACTACTACACTATTTAATATCTCTATTCCTCAGTTTCCTTATTGGTATAAATGAGGATATGGACAGGTAGTATACTGTTCACATAAGATGAAATAGGATTATCTTGTGAAAGCACTTTGAAAATCCCAAAGCACTATATAAGTAGTTACGATATAGAAATAATTCTCAGTCCATGTCTACTAGATACGTTATTTAACCAAGCATCAGCCAGATTATAGTAAGAGTAATGAGGTCTAAATACATGCTGCTTTGTGAAATTGATAATTAGGGAAAATTCATATAAAATATCCTCAAAATTGTGTGGCGTTTTTCCAAAAGCATGAAAGTGAAATGCATGTAATAGAGTGTGCTGGGTGTGTGAGTGTGCATCTATCAGGAAGCTGCTGCAAAGCGCTGGTGTGCGCACTAAGGGAAGGGGAGAGGAGGGAAGAAGGAGGAGAGCGGAGAAAAGGGGAGGGAAGGAGAGACAGAGGACTGGAATGGGACTCTTGGCTACATTTGCTTACCCAGATTATCCCTCTTCAGGTTAATAAATACCTAATTCAATGTTGAAGCTTTTTTTAATTTTGAAATCAGAGGCCCATTTAAAAAATATATGGTCATTATTGACTAATGCACACAACTGATTTTATTAATATTTGTGTGGCTCTATGTCTAAAAGAGTGAAAAGTTTGTATATAAGTTCATAACTACTATGGAATAGGCATATATGGCATAAACTGTTTTTCAAATATAGGAATATGTCATAATTAAAACCCCATTTGTTCACTGAGCACCATTTTGTGCAAAAAAGCTGAGAAAATAATTGTCAATTAATATTAAAATAAGGTCAAACTTATATTCAATGAATGGAGCAATATCAGAACCTATTTTCCAGAACTAACTAGACAATCGCTCTGAAAAAGATCCTGTTGGGGAAATATATATATATATAAAGATTCCTTCCAGAGAAACTTCTCCAAAATGTGGTCCTTGTCACTTGAACACAATGCTGCACGTGCTGCCAATTTGACTCTTGACTCTCCCCCATCCCATTGGTGATTTGGGATCTTGCTCTCATGGTACAGGAAAGTCCTTATTTATTCAATGTGTTCAAAATAAAATACAAAGAGCACATTTTTATTCTTTTCCTCCAAACCGATGGCTATGTTTACCCGTCTCTGTCAAAGTTGTTTTAGTAAAAACTTTCAAAATCATCTGCAAAGAATTGAAATGATGATCCCTTCAAAGTCTGTTTTCCAAAATCCCTCCTTTGTTTTCCCTTTGAAATTCAAAAATTACTATTACCACACTGCAGATATATAGTGACTTTCTCCAGAAACCTCTACTGGCCAAGTAGAAACATTTCTGTTCAGATCCAGGAAATGGTGTTTTATGATTAAATTATTTTGAGCAACACAGATCTTTGTATTTTATATTGCAGAGCTGTGATTTTCTAGCAGATGGCTTTGACATTCTTATACCGAGGCAAGTTTTCGTTTCCCAGCCTCAGTTAAAATCTTTAAAATGTTTGCTTTGGATGGAATTGCTGTATAAGGGGGAAAGAACCATATGCAATACCTTATCATGCAGGGAAAATATTCCATTAAAAAACTGGATTTCATTATGGCCTGTTTTGTGTAACCAGGCTACAGTTTCGGTTGCTACACACATCGTCAGGATATCGCAAGTGTCTGCTTTTCGTTACCCAGGCTGCAAGGCCCAGTCCCCTGCATCTGTGTGCATACATGCTGTGATTCATTACAATAACAGGAATTTGCTGCTGTTATGATCGAGATAAATCAGCTTTGTGGTCTGGGCAGCCGTTTTGATAACCATGGCTCCACCTCAAATTTGCTGCCTGGTCTTAAGTCATCTGCAATACGGGCTGACTGAAGAAGCAAACAGATACTATATTTTCTTAGAAATATTAGGGGGAAAAAAGTGGTTACTGTGGGCCAGGAATTTAACTAATGCCTTTCTCTACATTAATTCATTTAATCCCACAACATCCTTAGGGGATTTCGCCTTCAATTATCTGCCTCAGATGGATCAAGGGATTGATATCCTCAGCTCAATAACTTGCCCAAGGCACCTCCCCTGGTACCCAAGTCAGCAGGCCCCTGAGCCCGGCTCTGAACAGGTGTTCTGACACACCGCCCCCGGCTCTGCTGGTTCCAGTGGGAGGCTGGGATTCCCCCACCGTTCCTTTCTCTAGTGGGTCCTGGGAGGGGGAAGGACCAGGCTTGGTCATCCACACGCTCCCTCATGCAACCTCTGTCTGTACTTTGGGTTGGGTCCAACACTGGCCATATGTTAGACTGGTCTCTGCAAAGCTGAGATGAGGCCAACCAACCCAGAAGTTTCCACCTAGTTACCTCCCTCTAACTAGGATGGTGTCTGTGACCTCTCTCTCTCTCTCTCCTTTCTTCTATCCATTTTTGTACTTGATTCCACAACAGAGAATTTAAATATTTTCTTTTCTGTGGGACATACTTATACTAAGAAATTATTGTTTATCTGAAATTCAAATTTAACTTGGTGTCTCGTATTTTTATTCGCTAAGTCTGGTCATCCTATCTAGGAGCTAATCAATAAGGAATGCCACTGGGTTCCTTGCGTCACAGGAAAAGGTCACGAATGTGGAGGGTCTAGAGACTGCTGTTCTTTGTCTCCTCCCTGGTGAGTCCAGCATCATGTCCAGTTCATTACCCCTGCTTACATGACCCCAGACTGTGCTGGTCACTGCTGTCATTCAGTCTTTTTTTTTTTTAAGATTTTATTTATTTATTTGACAGAGAGAAAGAGAAAGAGAGAAGAAGCAGGGGAAGCAGCAGAGGTAGAGGGAGGAGCAGACTCCCTACTGAGCAAGGAGTCCCATGTGGGGCTCAATCCCAGGACCCTGGGTTCATGACCTGAGTGAAAGGCAGATACCCAACCTACTGAGCCGCCCAGGCGCCCTGCTCTCATTTAGTCTTAGCTCAGGTGTCACCACTTCATGAGGTTTTCCCCAACCAGCCCTGTCTTGCCTATCCTATAATCCTACTTTATGGTCTCCAAGGCCTAACTAAAATTATTTAATTTCTGTGTTTGGTTCTCCTTGATCTCCCTCCGTTGGAAAGCAGGGATCTAAATTGCCTTGGGCACTGGAGCAGCCCCCCCATCTAGAATAGTGCACACAGTCGACTTCCTATTAGTGACTGTATGAATTAATTAATGAATCCTCTAACAGGAACTTGTCCATTCCTTGACACAATAATAAGTCTCTGACACACATTGCTTAGTGAAGCTATTTGCCAGTGGTCTTATCAACTACCCCTTCTGGTGTGAAATGCCTCTAGCCATGTCAAGGACTCTTGGACAGAACACTAACAAAGCACATTATTCTCCCTTTCCATTTTTGGGCCAATCTGTACCACTTCTTTGTCACCAAAACTGTCTTGGGATTCCTGGCATAGCTATATTATCTCCCTAGCCAGACTGAGTTCACACAGAGCAGAGGCCACTTACCATTTCCAGTAGCAATGTGGAGCAAGCATCAAAAAAATGCTAGCCCCGCATTGGTAGGATGCATTGTACAGGTGCTCAAGTATTCAAATGTTCCCTAGAGTCTCTGTCTAGGCCTGGCTAACTGCAACCGGGCCGTGGAGGATGGGATCCTTAGGCAGATACCACACAGACACATGCGTAGACATGGCCAATCAGAATGGACCACTGCCACCTTGCAAAGCTGGGACATTGAAGCCAGGTAGGACAGCAGGGAAGAAGCTAGAACTCTAGTTTCCACCCAACATGACACAGAAAATCCCAGAGTTTGACGCGGGACATAACAATCAGAGAAAAGCAATTTTGTTGTTCTGTGTACCAGATTGATGTTGCTTTCATCCGATTATCAAATATTTATTAATATTATGAAATACAAGATCAAAAAATTTTCAATATTTTATAGATAGATCAAAAATATCACTGCCTACTTTGCCACCTGCTATACCAGTCACTAAAAATACAGATGAGTAAGATGTGACGCTAGCCTTGGGGAGCTGGTGCTGTTTCTCCCTCTCTTCACTCAAATATGATGTTCTTGAGGACAAGGACGTGTATTTATCACTTTGGACACCCATAGCTGAAGGAATAATAAGGAATATTCTACTTGCTTTTTGTTCGTCTAAAAGAACAAACTAGAACAAAAGGGAGAAAGACTCAGAGAGAAGGAACTTGTCAAACAATATAAGCAAGATACTTCCAACATCCTGAATTCTCCAGCGGTGGAATGGGCTTCCCTTTGAGACAATGCGTTTCCTTTTTCTGGATGTAGCCAAACATAGGTCAGGCTACCTCATAACAAGAAAACTGTGGTGGAAATTCAGACATATTTAACATGGCTATTAGCTCTCTTTTGTCCTAGAATTTGCTATGTTCACTTGATGATGATATTACTGTTTTCAGAGAGTCTTTTCAGGGACTGGTTAAGAGATACTATGTGATTCTCCTAACAGTTATGGATTAATTTGCAAAAAGAGGGCAGGATACTATACCTGGCAAGAAAGCACGTGTAACAATCTCTCCCTTCCACTAGCTCAACTTCGTGCCCTTTTTTGCTCTTCCTTTGACATCTGAAATCTATGTAGTGGGACTCCGTCACTTTACAAACATACCCATGCAATGGAGAAACACAGGAGCAGAAGATGGGGCTAGAACTTCCTCCCCGAGTAGAAGGAAGCCAGTCTGTGGTTGCATTCCATGCTGGTGACATACATGCCTGGAAGGACATGTTCTTTTAAACACAATAAAATTGAATCTCATCTCCACATCTGGAGCTAAGAAGGAAAATTACCTTAATTAAACACAGCAGAATCCAGATTTATTGCTCACCACGTGGAGCGCTCTTAATCTCTGAGGACCAAACCTGATATTCTAGAAAAGCTATTTTCCATTGGCACTTATACACTTGTCTACCCATGGCCTTCAGATGCATGGAACCAAGGAGGAGAAATGTGTTCCTTGATTTTCAATATGGTAAAGAGATTTACAGTGTAATAAAAAACATAAGGTAAATACAACTAGTTGAAAAGTGAATACAAAAATCAAATAGCTGTTCAGGCCACATGTTCTTCCAAGCAAGTAGGTGGACTATTTGTTCCCCACTCTTCCCACTGGAATTATAGACGGTTTTCCTTAACTTGTGCTTTGGTACCCTGCAGGTTGTTTTTAGCTCCAGGTAGTAAAAACTATTTGCTGTGGGAAAAAGATTAGAGAAATAAAGTAATAGATCAACAGTACATAAAACTGAAGCCCTGAGAAATGGATTGTTTTCCCTAGCAAATAGGTCTAACCCGGAAAGGAGGAAACACAGAGAGCCCGGAACAGAGTGAATGGCCCAATTGTAACCACAAGCAATTCAGAAAGGCAGGCAACAAGCCTTGCCCATTTAGCAGTTCTCGTGCTGGGCCAGAATTCCTTCTGAGTCATTTATTCTAAATACTACTAATAATAAAATGCTGGAATTCTCATTGCACATGAAATAAAAATGCCCTTTATAGATAAAGAAATACTTCAAGGGTGTAGTAGACCCTTACTGTACTCACCTTGACCATGATTTCCCTTGGCTTGCTTTCTTTGCTTCAACCTCAGTGCTCTCACCAATTCCCATTACCACCATAACCATCTCTTAGGCATTGACTCAATTCCTGACTTCTCTTCAAGGCTCCAGAGCCCCATTTCCAGTGCTTAATTAGATTCTCCCACTTGTCTACTGGGCATTAGTGATGGGGGTTCCACAAGCACCTCCATTTCCACATGCCCCCAACTCAACTCAGTATCTTCTCCTGCAAGTGTGCCCCTCCTCGTCTTTTCTCCATACTTGTCAACACCATCTGTGATCCCAGAGAACTCAGCCACTGCCATCATGTTGGGCCCTGAATCACTGTGGTGCTGGAGCTCTGATGCTTCCTGTCAGCACTGACCACCATCCTAGTGGTACTCCTGGCTACCCCATGGAGTGCTCCCTTCATCCAGCACACATCTTCATGTGCACAGGCAAACTCGTTTTGTGGGGATCCTGACCAAGTTCTTCTAGGCTGGAGCCCATCTTGTCCTGTACTCTTGTCTCAACCTAAGCCCAGCGCTGAGAAAAGGGTCCAGACATGCTCTGCTCTTATGCTGAGGCCCCTGACAATAGGATCCCTCCTGTCAGTCAGCTTATGTGAGTAGTGCTGCCTACAAATACCCCTGAAGTGCATTCCCATATTTTTTTAAAGATTTTATTTTTTCATTTATTTATTTGAGAGAGAGAGCACGAGCGGTGGGGAGGGGCAGAGGGAAAGGGAGAAGCAGACTCTCCGCTGAGCAGGGAGCCAGACACAGGGCTCAATCCCAGGACCCTGGGATCATGACCTGAGCCGAAAGCAGATGCTCAATCAACTGAGTCACCCAGGCACCCCTGCATTCCCATATTTGTCCCAAACAGTGTCTATTCTTCATGACATATACTGGCCCCTGATACACCTCTCCAATCATACTGTTGTTCTCCTGAAACCTTTACATTATTGATTCCCCATTGCCTGTTAAATACAATCCAACTATTTCAGCAAGTTAGGTTCTGAAATACCTGGATACACCCACTCAGCTTGCTCATGACATCCCCCCGACATCCGCTTCTGTTCCTGTCACATGAGATTGCTTTCCTTTTCTTTCCCTCTGTTGTATCTCCTCAGAACTGGGGGCATGCCTCTATTTACTCTTATTCTTGTCTGCCTGCCCCACAGCTCCCCTGAAAGGAACTGTCCCCCACCACCTTCACCAGCCCCCACCAGCCCTGGTTAAACATTGGCTGGGAGGAAGTACCAACTGTGAAATAGCAGAACTGACTTGGTGCTGAACACAGAAAATAACTTTCTTATGAGTTATTTGAGTAGGAATCCTGAAACACCCCGTGCGACAAATTAATTAAAAACCAGCAAACTTTTAAATCCGCATTCTGTAAGTCTCATTGATTTTTTTAATTCCAACTCAAAAACTTCTGCCTTGGGCCTCCTGTTGGGGGCAGCAAATTGAAAAAGGAAACGGTGCAAATCAGTGTCTATTGCTATATTACCAGCCAATAAATTTTATATGCAGATTCTGAACTGGATGGCAAATTAGGCCACATATTTTTTTTTTTAAAGGGGTGCCTGGGTGGCTCAGCCATTAAGCATCTGCCTTTGGCTCAGGTCAGGATCCCAGGGTCCTGGGATCAAGCCCCGCATCGGGCTCCCCGCTC
>NW_024426885.1:37284297-37380172 GCF_017311325.1 Ursus maritimus | reverse complement strand
CAGCAGGAAACCTGCTTCTCCCTCTCACACTCCCTTTGCTGTGTTCCCTCTCTTGCTGTCTCTCTGTGTCAAATAAATAAATAAAATCTTAAAAAAAAAAGTTAGGCCACATATTTATCTCTTCCCTCCCCAAATCCCATTGAAATAACAGAAAACATATATAAAAATAATGAAAAATATGAAAGAAATAGCAAGTGTTTAAAAGTATGCAACAGGAAAGGTTCCCATCAGAGGAGCAAAAACTCCAGGGAATTTCTGACTCTGGGTCAAGAGGTAAGTACCAGGGAAGGGTCCCAGAAGAGCATTGGGCCAAGCAAAACAGCATGACAGTACCCTCGGAATGTCTCCCTGCCTTCATGGATACAGGTTAAAAGAAAAAGAACTGTCTATCTGGGGTAGTATTAACATTTCCTAACGCACTCTGACCCCAGACCAACACTTTCACTCCCACCCCAAGGCGGGAGTGGGGCTGGGGGTGGGGGGTGAGGAGGCAGCTCCTCCTTACACATTGCCTTCCTGCCAGGGAAGAATGGAGAATGAACCATCTCCAAGACAGAGAACTTGGCAGGGGAAACTAAACTCTGACCATCACAACTGGTACAATAACGTACAACCCAGTGTCCAGTCTAGAACTTTCTTTATAAATGTGAATGCTAAACATTCACCCCAAACTTAAGGAAAACCAACTCCATGAATTAGATACAACAAGCTGGATCAGTAGAATAATTTGCCCTTGAGGAAACAGTTATTGCAGGAAACAAAGAACTTAGAAACGTTGGTCAAAGGGTACAAAGTTTCAGTTATGGAAAATGGACAAGCTCTAATGTACAGTGTGGTGGCTGTAGTTAGTAATGCTATATTGTATACTAGAAATTTGCTGAGACCACATCTTAATTGCTCTCACACACACACACACAAAAGGTAGCTATGCTATATGAGATGAAAGGTATGTTAATTAGCTTGGTTGTGGTAATCATTTCACAATGTATACATATAGCAAAACATGTTGTACACCTTCAGTATACACAATTTTTACTTGTCAATTATATCTCAGTAAAGGTGGGAGAAGGAATGATTTCAGTTAGTATCCTCAGAGAAATTCAAAGATTAACACAGAAACTAGGCTGCTCTCTACAAGAACCATCCAAGAACAAGAAATGAATAATGCCCTAATATAAAACTTGCCAGAAAATACAAGCAATGTTGAAAACTAAAGGATAATATCCAAAACATCTAGGAAAATGTCAGGAATGAAACCAAAGCTAACAGATTATTAAAAATGGGAATGGATTAAATTCCTGTACTACAAATCAAAAAAATTACAGATGGGGTGTGGGGAGTGTTACAGAATCCAAGATTATTTTGTTAATAAGACCAACAAAAATGGTATAAAAATACTCACCTAATTACATGGGTTGTATGATTATATGGATTAATATGTGTATTGTGTAAGTACCAAAAAAAAAAAAAAGGAAGAATCAATACTGAACTCAGTGAAACACATGAGAGAGAAGTGATTTCATATTAATAGAAGATACTGTTCCCTTGCCTGGCAGACCATCCCCCCATCTTTTGTGGGGCTGACTCACTTTTCTCTTTGGCCTCTGATTCAATGTCCCCACCCCAGGAAGGACAACTTCCTGCCCATCCCATCGATAATCCCTTCTCCTCACCATTTTTAACATGTACTCCTTTGTTTCCTTCATAGAACAATCAGAATTCTTTTAAATTAATATTTACTTATTTACTTGGTTATTTGTTTCCATAACTATACATGTATGAATCATAAAATGCAGGAAGCTTAGTTATTTTGATTTTGCCATTGTATTTCTAGTGCTTAGCACAGTCACTAGGACATAACAAGCATTTACTCTTGAAATGAATACCAAAATAAACATCACAAATCTTTAGGTACCCAAAATCTTCAGGAATAACTTACTAGAGGGGCACCTGGATGGCTCAGTCCATTAAGCATCTCACTCTTGGTTTTGGCTCAGGTCGTGATGTCAAAATCATGAGACTGAGCCCCACATTGGGCTCCCTACTCAGCATGGAGCCTGCTTGAGATTCTCTCTCCCTCTCCCTCTGCCCCTCCTGCTCATGTTCTCTCTCTCTCAATCTCTAGGATAAATAAATAATTTTTTTAAATAACTTACTAGAATATATTTTAAATAGACAAATTAAACAAAACTACATGGCGAAAACGGAAGAGTTTGGTACAACTTTGAAAATGATGTCTCATATAGAAAGAAAACTAAGGGTGTAAGAATTTTTTAATTCATTCAACAAATACTTATTTAATTCTTATATGAAGTAGGTCCTGTTAGGTACTTGGGATAGAGCTGAGAATGAAATGGACAAGTTTGCCTCAACAAACTTGCATTGAAATGACTCCAGGACTTGGCAAACACAGCTAACCAGCCGACCAGATCTATAAATATATGCGCATGACAATGTGTTTATGTGCATATGTATGTGTGTGTTACTATACCCCGACAGATAGTATATATTTCATTATATATCTTTGGAACGCTGACAAAGTTGATCATGTTCTAGGCCAAAAAAAAAAAAGTTTAATATACTTTTTAAAACTAAAATCTTTCAGGCTACTTTCTGTAACCACAACGCAATAAAACCAGAAATTAATAACAAAAGAAGAGCCAACAACTCCAAGCACCTTGACATTCAAATAAATTTGGAGTTAAACAGAAACAAAATTGAAACTGAACAACAATTAGGATACCCCATACCAAAACCTATGGCATTTGGTCAAGGAAAGCAGTGGGGAAACTGGCATTAAAAAATTTTTTTTCATTAGAAAAGTTTCTAAAGATACATGAGGATGAGTATTTGATACTTGTTTTATTTATATAAAATATTTGTCTAAATATAACTTTCACAATAACTTTTCATTGCTATATGATCACTGTTTTTTATATAACATCTTGGTTTTTTTCTCAGTGCAAAGGAAATACAGGCTTATTACACAAAATTTTAATTATCCAGTAAGATACAAGAAGACATTTTTAAAAAAACTTAATTCAACCAGTTAGAGAAAAAATGTACATATATGCCACATTTTCTTACATCTAAAGTTTTACAAAATTCGTACTTTTTCATTCTTAATTTTTCATGTGATATTTGATAAGTATCTTCCAATAAAATACATCCCTTTATGAATGTAAAACAAAAGGAATACCAAAGGACATATAAACACAGACACAGTAGAGACTAAATAATTATAAGAGAGGACCGTGTTCAACTCTACATAATAAATATAATTATGTAAGTGAACTGGGCAATTTTTTTAAGAAAGCAAATATAAACAAAGTTAAGCCAAAATGAGAAAACTTGAATAGACCAGAGGGACACTACTGGGCTCAGATGTGTACCTCAGACAACCAGGGCCCCAACCCTGGTTACTAGATCCTGCCTGGAACTTCCGTCCCTGCAGCCTCAGCCCACCACATCCAGTCCCTCTAATGACACCTCCAAAATAGATGCTGAGTGGCCCAGCTTCTGCTTCAAAGCTCAGGCAGGTGCACCTGGTTCTCAAAGTCTGGGTCACATGACCACACACTAGCTCAAAGGAGCCTGTCCCTTCTCTGGTGGGAGGTAGGCTCTGCTCATAAAGGCACAAAGACTCTGCCTAAACTCAGGAATGGGGTTCAGAGACTTATTGACCAGAAAGGACACATGGCCACCACAGTGATCATAAAAAGTCATTATTGGAAAGTAAAGCAGATTTTAATTAGCATATCAGCAACACCATCTTGGTGCTCATGAAGCTGCAAAATAGGCACTCATCTCCCCTCTCAAGGTCAGTAGCACCCACTGAAGGTTTACTTCCAAATCCTTTTATCACCCCTATCTTATTCAAGACTGATTTACCCAGTGCCTGATATGAGCAAGCTGCAATCCCAACAGTTTATTTATGTATCTCCACCTAAAGGCCTCCTATGAATACCTCAAAGTCAACAAATCCCAAGTCTGACCACTGACCTTCATATATTCTTTGGTAAAATAAGGATAACAGGACCCATCTAATAAAGAGATTATAAGGTTTTTAAATGAGATAAAGCCTGCAGCACTGTGCGTGGAACATAATTAGGGATAAATAAACATTAGTAACCTTTATTATTATCCTTCCTTGCCTCCAACCTGTGCCTCCCATGACCCCTGCCTCATCATAAACCCACCTGACGCAAGTGCAGTTTTCATCCTTCAAGACTCAACTCACAAGCCACCTGCTCTACGAGGAGCAGTGACTCCCAAGGAGAGCCCTCTGCACTCCAGCACTGAGGCAGGTCCTCTCTGGCCTCACATCACACTTCCTACTCCCCAGTCACAGAGCTCCAGCCACACCGCCCCTCCTTCTGTTCCTTGAACACCCCAACACCATTCATGCCTCAGGGCCTTTATTTTAAGTCTTCTCTGCCTGGAAGGTTTTTTCCCCTGATCTTTACCTGGCTGAGCCCTTATCATACTTCAGGTAAGAGTTTCTCTCTCCTGTACTCTAAAAGAATTTCCCTAATCACTCTACCTAACTGCCCCCAACCCCTCACTCTATCTCCCCATCTCATTTTTTTTTTTATCACTGCCTGCAATGATTCTTCTCAGGATGTGGTGTGGTGTGGTCTCTCTCTCCTCCATTAGAGGAGACCTAAGTGATCTTAGCTCTAGAACCTCAGTAAAGGATGGACAGATGGATAGATAGGTAGATACATTCATGAATCAGTAGGTACTTCTGTTGCTCTGTTAAAGCACTGAAAATCTGATGATTATTGCTTAATGTCTGTGCCGTATTAAAATATGAGTGTTGACAGACAGAGACTGGGTTCCTATATGCCTAGTGCCTAAAACTATGACATAAGCCTTCTGTTGACTTAATTCAACTCATTTCTGTTGTTCTATGCTCTCACTGCCATGGTTCTCGATTCAGCTATTCAGTATAATCACTGCTTACCCCACTCTCTCTACTTTCCCTGTGGCAGATTAAAGATAGCCACAATTCCTTTGACTCACTCCCACTGAGGAGTGGGTTCTAATTACCTTCCCCTTGGATCTGGGCTAGTCTTGGTGATTGGCTTGGCCAGTAAACAATACGGCAGAAGGGAACGACTGGGACTTCAAGACTAGGTCATAAAGAACCTTGCAGCTACTGTGTAGGTCTATTGGAACTCTCGTTATCAGAACCCATTTACCATGCTATGAGACACATAGGCCACATGAAGAGTCGATGTTTAAGAACTCCAGCCAACAATCCCAACATCAACTCTCAGCCAGGCAAGTGAGCCATCCTGGATATCTGACCCAGTTGAGCTTTCAAATATATATAGTCACCACCCAGTCAAACACAGAACAATGAAAGATAACCAATTATTGTTTTAAGTCATTAAGTTTTGGATAGGTACTAGGCAACAATGGCTAACAGGAATACTCTCTAATCAATACCAAAGTAAAGAAGTAATAATGGATAGACCAGTATACATAGTGAAACAGAAAGAACAGTAGGAACTGTATTCTCTGGTCTTAGCTCTGCCACCAGCTAGTTGTGTGGGTTCAGTGAAGTCATATAACCACTCTAGGTCTTATTTGGGGAAATATTTTCGTTTAAGAGATTAGATCAGTCACCTGTAAGTCTAAGTCGTTTTCATTCTATGTACACATTTTTTTATTTATTTTTATTAAAACTTTCTTTTATAATTAAATAATATTCTTTAATTCATATTGTCTTGTGGGAAGAATGAAAGATAAATGTCACCAATATCACATTTTTGTGTTGGGTCAGTACAGCCTAAGGGATAAAGGAAAAATGAGACATCAGATTACCATTCTAGGAGGATTCTTTAATGGCAAGGACTCAGGCCTGCTATAGAGATAGAATCAAGAAGCCATGTTGCCAATAATTAAGATGTGTCTGTCAGAAATAGGATGTGGACCCATGGTCAAGTAACAGGAAGGGTTTTGTGGTTGTATTGTTTGGCTTTGTTTTGTTTTGTTTGTTCTTGCTTTTAAATAAAGGGTTTGATTATGTTAACAAGTTACTTGTTATACAAGGAGAGCTCTAGGATTCCATGAAGGCTGATACTGCGTCCAGCTCTGATATCATAATTCCAGGATTTTGAGCCTTTCCCTTTGTTTCTAAAGCAGAAACAAAGCTTCCCTGCTAAAAATCTGTCAGGCTCCTATTGTCTACAGCAGAAAGAACAATTCAAGTTGCTTATGCTTTAAGCTCTTCCTGTGGCCCTACTCCTCCCTCACTACCACCACCTCTTACTGCCTAGAACCCTCCCTGGTCACACTGAACCACAAGTTCTTACTGAGATGCCATGCTCCTTCTCCCTCAGGATGCTCGGCTCCTAAATGGCAAGGGCTGAGTAAAGCTATTATGTGCTGGTGGCATTTGCTGGCTTCTGTATTACTCCTGTCACTTCCTGTTGAACTTCCCTGAACTCTACCGCCCTTGGATTAGGAAATGGTTTAAAACCAGCTGGCTTTAAGATTGCCCTCCCTCGGGGTAAGAGCCTGGCTTTGCTGTGACCGTTGGCCATGCAGATTAGTTTTGGTGTACCTGATTCTTGGTGCACCTTTCTCAGACTTGGAGACCACCTCCCCATAATGCAGCTGACAGAAATTCTTCACTCCTTTCCCCCTCACAACCTTGCCAGACGCTTCCCCTTTTATCCTTGCAGATAAGAGAGCAAGGGCTGACATGCCCCACTGTGCGATGCCATGCCGCCGCCTCCTCTGTTGTTCTCAGCAGAAACACTTCGACTCATTCTCAAGTCTCTCTTCAAATGCTTCCTGTTCTTGGAAGGAGCACTTAACACAGAGGTCAGTCCTCAGTGAGGAGTAGCTATTTTTTACATCATTTCCTCACCCACTTTTAAAATCATGAAAGTAATTTTTGGATAAATAAAAATATACTTAATACAGAAAAAAATAAGATATACCAAATACAAAATCAAAAGGTATTTTTGGTTAAAAATATTTATCTTATCCAGCTTCCTGGTATTTGGCATGCATAGCACTTAATGCCGGGTGACTTAAAAAAATACCCTAAAAAACTTCTTTTTCTCTTTAGTTTGCTGAATAAATTCAGCATGTGTCTCTTTTGGCATCATAAATGTATTATTCTGAGAATATTTATGAATATAAAACAGGCACAGGGTCTAAGTGCTGTGAGAGTTTATTGTGTTTTTAAACAGTAAAAATATTCTGATTTTAAATGCCCAAAAAAGTAAATGTATAAAAATTTTATAATGAGGGACCCTGGTCACCCAAACACGTACCTAATTTTTTGATATTAATATATTAAGTTATCCTTCTCTAGAGCCGATCATTTCCTCCATCTACCACTGTCATGTGTTTTGTCAGGGCATTAATTAAGATATTGCAGCTATTGCTCTCCACACGTGACTGCAAGCATCTTGAAAACAGGGAATGAGTCTTATTTATCTTAATGTCGTTAGCATGTACTGTGTGGGGAAGGCCAAGGACTCAATAACTGTTTCTGGGACTGAGTAGATGAGGCAGCCCCTGCACAGATCTTAGTAATTAAGGGAATAAATAAGCTGCAGATCCCTCTGGAAATTTGGGAACCAGGGAGTCAGAACCCACCATATCTATGTCTCTTTTCTTCCTATTTCCAGAGCAGCAACCAATGCTCTTATTGCCGCATCCCCTTAGCTTCAGACACGTTCCCTGCCCTCCCCTTACTCCAGCCCCCTCCGCCCAGAGCAGAGGAGGGGACCAAGACACATCAGGCAGTCAGGCTTGATCTGGGTCTACGGGCTTTGGTTCTGGTCATCACATCTGTTATGTGAGCAGATGATGTGAGAGAGAGAAAAGGCCACTATATGGCCCTCATGTGCTGCCCCAGGAAGGAGGAAACAGGAGGTGTTCACTATATGAATGAGCAAACGAGCCGCTCGCTGTTCATGTCCCAAGGACACTGTCCACTAGTATGTCTGTCTCCACCAGAGCCCTGAAGGGGACTCTGAGAATATTTCTTCCTCCTCCAGGAAGTATTGTTGAGGGGATGAGGAACAAAGAGGGAATCTGTCAAAAGAAGCTTCCAGAAAGTTTCTGACAATTGGCATTTTTTAGTTTATCCTTTGCTGTTTTCTCAAAATGTTAGAGAAAAGAGATTTAAAATAAATTCGTACTATGTAAAACATAGAAGAGCCTGTAAGTTACAGCCCTAGTTCATCAGTCAGAAGGTGCCCATTTTTTTTCACTCCAGAGTGTCAGCCTCCCTCAGAGTAATAATGCCTTCTGAGGGTAACTGTTCAATCTCTCTTATTCCCACCATCCCTCCCTGACTTCTCTCCAATATAGTCTCTGGATGGATGTGGAGAGGAATCACATAGTCTTACAGTAGAGGATGGAAGGCAATAAGTTCCACAACCTACACACAGGTGCCAAGCAACATCTCTAGTGTGTGAACATGTTGACCCAGTACTAGGAACAACTACACATGGAAGTCTATCCTTCCTTAGCTCAGCTGGGCCCAGCGTTCCCTCCCTGCTGAATCAGATGACCACACAACAGCCCCATGATGCTGCCTCACGCTCCGTTTCACCTGTGCCAGATGGAGCCCCAGCCTCTGATGTGAGTAACTATTTTCCCATTATGATGAATCCTATGGCAGGACTCCTGGCTTTCAACTCAGTGTCCCCCACAAACAGGAGCCCAAGGTTGAGCAGAGAATCCAACGAGATCCTTCTCTGGCTGACCCTGCCTTGCATGACAGTTGCCCCCCAAGCAGGGAGCAGGGCAGAAGCCCCTGTCCCCTTCCCCGCTCTCTGCTTTCCAGCATATCTGCTGTCTGGGGCAAATCCAGGGAACAAACATCAGTGTGCACACCTGCTTTTCTCCTCCCTCCTGGCCCCCTCTTTCTACAATCCCCTACAACAGAAGATACAAATCTCCCTTCTTTGCTGTCTTCGTCAGTGCCCACTCGAGACTTATGGTTAATCCTTAATGGCAGGATTCTTCTCAGCTCTGTGAGAGGATCTCTATCTGGGCAGATGGATGTCAGAGGGAAAAAGTTGTATGGGTGGAATGTGTCGGAAAAATAGCACATTTTTCTTTAAAAAGAGAACACTCCCTAACACTGTCTGGGGAATTCTGCAGAAGGCATCCTTTGTTGAGGCTGAAGGAAACCCCCCACCCTCCAGAGCGAAGCTGGAGCCAGAATCCCACCCTGTGTGTTCTCTGCAGCAGACAGTGGGTGCAAGTAGACTGAGGGCTGGCTTCCAGATGGAAAGGAAGGCTTAGTGCGTCTGGGGATCCTGGGCACCAGGACGCTCCGTGAACAGGTACTCAGCTGTCCCATTCTCTCCCATTGATGACATCTGGCCCTGAAGAAGCAAACTAAACTGTTGCCCCAGGGCCTTGTCAGTAGGTTCATTTTAGGTAACTGAAAGGTGAATCGGAGGGTGGTTGGTACACCGGTGAAGTAAGTAGTCCACTTGTACGGAGCTTGGGGGACAGGCTCTGCCCCTACTATGGATTGCCAGTGGTCCTGGTCCATTAAGCTTGACCTGACACCACTGCAGAAAACACAATACCCTGGGAGTTTCTGCTTCCAAAATAAAAGAAAAAGACTATCTGCTGGATTGTGGATATTCTATCAGGAAATAACCAGAGAGCCCTGTCTGCCAATTCTCCTTTGAAGATGAACAGCAAAAACAAACACAAACCTAAAACAAAGACTATAAACCACTAAAAAAAAAAAAAAGAAAGAAAAAGAAAAAACCTATTTCAAGGAGGAATTATGAAGAGAATGCCAGGGATGGTAAGAAAAAAAGAATGGGGTGTGTTGTAAATCAGCTCCTCTTTTATGCACCTGCCAAAGTTCCAGTTTACGACAGGAGAAGTAATTATGAGATGCAATCATCAGAAGTAGAATTGCTGAGCTCCAAACTAGAGTTCTGGCAGGAGAAAATGTCCCTAGATTCTGTCAAAACAACCCATGGCCCCAGTCTTGTTAGGACCTAGCTGAAATATGCAGAGAACTTTGGGCTCCAAAGAGAAGAGAAGATGGGTCAATGGTCAGAATGTGTGAAGCCACATATTCTTTTTTTTTAAGTTTTTATTTAAATTCCAATTAGTTAACATACAGTGCAATATTAGTTTCAGGTGTATAATTTAGTGATTTAACATTTCCATACACTACCCGGTGCTCATCACAATAAGTGCACTACTTAATTCCCATCACCCCATTCCCTCCCCTCTGGTAACCATCAGTTTGTTCTCTATAGTTAAGAATCTGTTTCTTGGTTTGTCTCTCTCTTTTTTCCCCTTTGTTTGTTTGTTTTGTTTCTTAAATTCCATATAAGAGTGAAATCATATGGTATTGGTCTTTCTCTGATTTATTTCACTTAGCATTATATCCTCTAGTTCCACCCACGTCATTGCAAATGGCAAGACTTCATTCTTTTTTTATGGCTGAGTAATATTCCATTATATATAGATACCACATCTTCTTTATCCATTCATCAATCAATGGACATTGGGCGCTTTCCATTATTTGGCTATTGTGGATAATGCTACTATAAACATTGGGGTGCATGTATCCCTTCAAATTAGTATTTTTGTATTTTTTGGGTAAATACCTAGTAGTGTAATTGCTGGATCGTAAGGTAGTTCTATTTTTAACTTTTTTGAGGAACCCCATACTGTTTTCCTGAATGAAGCCACATTTTCTATCAAAGTTGGAATGACTATGGCTCAAATGCACCTTCCTTCCTCACTCCAGGGAAGGTGATGGCCTAAAGGAAGGAGTAGAAAGGTCTGAGTCAACAGACTTGAGTTTGAATCTTGATTCAGCCACTGCTGAGAACTTGGGGATGGGGCCTGGCAGACCTGCAGAGAAGCCCCTCGGGGCATTCAGCATTGCCAGCAGCAAAGAAGCCACAAGATTGAATAGAACTAATTGTGGAGGAAGATGAGATTTCCCCTTGGATTTGGAGGATAGAGGGGATAAATGCCAGCATGGAAGAGGCATGAGGATTAGAGCCATGCATGATATCTTCCAACTCCACTCTACATCAACTCCCACCCTCAAAAGCTGAGAGTCAAAGAAGACTCAGGGCCAGGCTGCATCCCTGCAGGTATTTCCCTTCAACAATCCTTCATTATGCACAGGCCCCATGCTAGCAGTTGGGGAGAAAATTATGAAGACCAAACATGCCCTCTTTGTCGCTGTGACCGCAGGATGGTCATCCTGCATAGACATGACCAGTCTTGGCTGTGCTCTGTCCTTGTTCCAGCCACTCCCACAGCTCCTCTACCTGCATTTGCCCCATTCTCCTTTCATCAGCCTGAGGGAGGCCATGTTTTCCTGTAACTTTACCAGCTTTACCTTTAAAATTATTTTCAGCTCTGATATAAAATAATTTTCAGGGGGCACCTGGGTGGCTCAGCCAGTAAAGCCTCTGACTCTTGATTTTGGCTCAGGTCATGAGATCAAGCCCCACGTCATGAGATCAAGCCCCACGTCAGGCTCCACACTGGGCATGGAGCCTGCTTAAGATTCTCTCTCCCTCTCTCCCCTGCCCCTCCCCTGATTTTTCTCTCTCTCTGAAAAAAAATAAATAAAATAAAATAAAATAAGGTAAAATAAAATAAAATAAAAAATTTTCAGGGAAACATTCTTTCCCTGGTTACTCAGAGTGCTCGCATCTCTCCCTTGGGTGCCCTTTTCTTATCACAATCCCATGTGTTATCACTGTTAAAATAACTGTGATCAGGGTACCTGAGTGGCTCAGTCGGTTTAGCATCTGCCTTTGGCTTGGGTCATAATCCAAGGGTCCTGGTTTCGAGCCCTGCATCGGGCTCCTTGCTCAAAAGGGAGCCTGCTTCTTCCTCTCCCTCTGACTGCCTCTCCCCCTCCTTGTGCTCTCTCTCTCTCTGTGTCAAATAAATAAATAAAATCTTTGAAAAGAAAAATAAAATAAAATAAAATAAAATAAAATAAAATAGCTGTGATTATTTTTATCGACTCATCTCCAGTTCAAGAACTTAGGACTGACAGCTCAATTCCAACCCTCCCTTTTTCCTGTGGGTTAACCTGGCAGATAGGAGGGTGAACTCAGGGTAGATCTGAGGAATGGAGGCTTTGCCCATCAAAAGACATCTCTTGAGTAGGCAACCACAACAGTAGTTATGATTACTTAACAGCAAGAAGATAGTCCCACTTCCTGGTCCAAGAACACCACCCCACTCCTTGTCTGGACAATTCTTACTCATAGACTCACAATGCCCATTGTTTTATTTCTCTACAGGTGACCTTGGGTAACTATTATTGAATATGATGATACACATAGTATAATTATAACTTATGACTAATACTTGCCTTCCCTCTAGCTCCACTACTTTTAGCCTAGGTCTTCATAATCTCTCACACTGAGTTTGTCTTCTTGAACTTTCTTACTCTATGTGTGGGATGTATATATGTGTGTGCATGCTGTATGTGTGCATGTGCTGTATGTATGGACGGTGTGTGTATATGTGTGGTGTGTGTGGAAGGGGTATGTGTGTATGTGGTATGTGTATATGTGTGGTGTGTGTGTGGTGTGGGGGGAGAGTGTGTGGGAGTGTGTGATGTGTGTATGGTGTGTGTAGGATGTGTGCGTGGAGAGGAGTGTGTGTGGTATGTGTGACAGTATAGTGTGTGTGTGTGTGTGTGTGTGTGTGTGTGTGTGTCTGCCCCTCCACCAGATTCTGATTGGTAGAAATCTTGGTTTTTTAGCCCAAATTCAGCACAGAACCTAGAGCATGGTAAACACTCCATAAATATTTGAATGTTGAATTAAATTGAGACTTATCATTTCCAATTCTGAAACAGAATATGAGCACATGAACACTGTCATGAATATGTTGAAAGAGAAGCTTGCCTTGGTCAAATCTTGACTAATGCTCTGGTCATCCCCATAAGGGTCTTCAATGCGTGTGTGAAGGTGGCTACAAATAGAACAGTAGATATTTCTGCCCTTCCTCTCACCTAGTAACTGCCATGACATTTTCCAACCACTTCAACAAATGCAAGGGTTGCAATGGTGCAGATACATAAGCTGCAGCAGTGTCTGCTAAGGTATGAGGATGAGGACATGTGGACAACTGCAGAGGTCAGGTTTGGGGATACCTATTGGCCCTGTGGAGGGAGTATTCTAAAGCCCAGGGGACAGTAGGAAGACTTATATTTCAGGACCCATGAATTTTAGGGACTTGGGGAGTCACTAGCAGGTTGGCATTTCCCTTTTCACAGCTATTTGATATTTATACATGAGGTAAAGTTCTAGAATCATTGGATCTCTTCCCCTTGTAGTTATACAAAATACTTAACAGACATCTATCTTCCCTTTGAAAATACACAACATAGAGCTATGAGCTTCTTTGATAATTTTTGTATCTATGTAGCTGTTGGGAGTTCTGAAAATTTAAAACAAATCATTATTAACTAACAAATAAAAGCACCAATGAGAATATTTCTGGCATCTCATGGCTGTCATAATTGTTGTCACCATAGATTTTATGTATGTAATCTCACTGTATCCTCCCAGCAACACCATAGGTAGTTATTATTCACTTCTTTACACATGGAAACTGAGGATCAACACACCTGAGATCATGGGTCTTGGCAGCCAGCTCTTCTGGCTGCTGATTTCATCCTTTGCCATTGTATGAACAAATATGCAAAGAGCATGCTAAATAGAAACTCCTTCACTGCGAAAGGTATTTGTTACATAGCAAGCAACAAGTGCCACAGCAGTCTATGGGCCTGTGAAACCAGGGCTGAAGTGAGGCAAGGCTTATTTTCCTCTGAGTCTCTCAGTAATAATCTCATAATGAAGGAATGTGATAGCTAAAAAAGGACAGTACATGTCACACAACCTTACCTACAAGCAATGCTTCTGCCTCATCCTGAACACGCCCCCTGAATGTACAACTTTGCAGAGCCAACTTAGTCACAGTATGTCTGTTCTCATAATTAAATGGTTCTTCTTTCTACATGTTGGCCTCCACTTGGACAAGATGCAATTAATTTCTTCCACATGCCAACAGCCACAGACATTCCTTTTCAATGTTGGACTGTATTCCAACATATTTCCCAGTTCTGTCAATTTTGAATCAACCCCACATTAACGCAAGAACCCATCAACTGTCTCACTAAAATACCTCTGAACAATTTCCCTCCCACATGATATCAATCCTCAGATAGGTTCACTTATCCAGGTATGCACAAACCTAACTTTGAGTTTATTATTAAACAAGTAGTAGTTAGTGTAAAATGTGTGCTAGGTGTTGGTTATCATGAAAGTGTCTAAAACGGTTAACTGAAGCAGTGAACAGAAACATTTAGGGTCCTTGTTGATGTCTTGAACCTCAAATACCCAAACAAAATCCAACTCTCCCAGACGAGTGATCCTGTCAAATGAATAACTGACTCATTTAAAATAACCCAGTCTTATGGTCATATGATACCTACTAAAGCAAACTGATGATTATGGCTTCATTTTGTTGTGGTTTACAATCATTTCTAAAAATCCATTACGAAATATTTCCTGAGATCATTGTCACTCACTGCTCTGTCATTTGAAGAAGCCATTTTATTAATTTTTGTTTTGTTGTACTTGTGTTTGGTTTAGGTTGGGACTCATTTAGCCATCTTATTTATACTAACACATATTACTTTCTCAAGCCTCTGTGGTAAACCCCCAATGGTAATGAAAGTGACCATATTGGGAAGATTGGGATGTATTTTTTAGCAAAATAAATACTGAGCTTATGGGCTAAGGGAAAGAAAAGGGCTTATTGGCTGGGAGTGGAAAGGTGGGGGAGAGATTTATAGAGAAAGGGAGCAGCAAATGCCAAAGGCCCATAGAAGAGACCATGGCATGAGGCAAGAGCAACTCCCCCAAATCAAGAGTATTTTTAGGAAAACTATTAGGACCACTAAGAAAAAAAGTGGTTATATATAAGATTAATATGCAAACAAATAAATATTCACTATGGACAACCAAATAGAAAATGTGTTTTAAGAAAGAGGATTGCATTTATAATAGCAAGAGGCTATGAAATCTGCTGAAAAACCCAACAGAAGAGATGCAAATCCATTACGGAGAAGTTTTTTAATCTTTTTTAAAAGACATAAAAGAAGACCTAATAAGCTGGATTGGACACCATAGTCATGGTTGTAAAAACTTTAAGATCATATAGATGTCAATTTTCCCTTGAATAATTCACATTTGCAATGAAATTCTCATCAAAATTCCAAACGGAATTTTCATGGAACTTGTTGGAGTGATCTTAAAGATCATTTGAAAGAGTAAGGGCACAAAATAATCAAGATAATTTTGAAGTGAAAGAATAAAAAGAATATGATGAAAAACTGATATGCCATACCAAACGGATAAAAAGAATAAGATGAAAAATTGATACGCCATACCAAATATCAAGACTTATGAAAAAGCTCTCATGATTAAAATAATATGGCATTCACCAAGGGACTAATTTAACAAAATAGCCCAGTAACAGAACTTCACATTTATGGGAACTTGAAATATAACAGATATGGCATTATAAATCAGTTGAGAAAGAATGGGCTATTGAATAAATGGTGCCTCGACAACCAGCTATGTGTATGGAGAAAGAAAAATTATCTCACGCTATATCAATTCATTTCAAATAGACTAAAGATTCCACCACTTGTGATCTTTAGCAAATTGCTTAATTTCCCCTTCCCCTAGCTTCATCTGTAAAATGGGAATAATAATAACAGTACATAACTCCTGTGGTTGTCATGAAGATTAAGTGAGGTAATTATTTGTAAAGCACTTAAAATAGTATCTGGCACGTTGAAGTGTTTGTTAAGTACGTAAATTAGAGTCAAATGTTAAAGACAAAACTGAAGACTTCTGGAAGAAAATATATGCACATATCTTTGTGACATCAGGGAAAGTGAGAATTTTTAAAACTAGATGCAAAAATCATGAACATAATGACAAAGATGAAAGAATTGGACTACACTAAAGTTTACAAATTTTTACAACTAAAGATAGCAAAACTAACATTTAAAATCAACTCAAGACTGAAAGAAGACATTTGTAACAGATAGAAGAGAGATATAGAGAATATATAAACGGTTCCTACAAAAAATATATATAAATAGAAAATATGGGCAAAGGATATGAATAGGCAGTTCATAAAAGAAGAAATCCAAAAGGTCAATAAATGTAGGAACTGGCTTCAAACTCACTGACAATCAGGGAAACACAACTTGAAATGATTACATAATATCCCTTATAGCCATCAGTCCAGCAATCCTTGGTGAAAAAGTAGAGAAATGGAAATGTTCATATCCTGCTGGTGGAACTATAATTTAGACAACCATGTTGGGGAGAAATTTGGAAATACCCAGTAAATTTAAGGCTTAGCCTACCCTATAATCCAATATAACCCTCCTACCATTGTAACAAGCTTCTCATACAGGCACCCCATTTCTATAAGTGGTAACTCCATTTTCCCAGTTGCTTAGATCAAACGTCTTGGAACCAACCTTGACTCCTCTGTCTCTTTCATACCACATCTGATCCCTCAGAAAGCCTATTGGCTTTATGTCAAATTATATCTAGAATCATACCATGTCTCACCACCTCCACCAGTGACCTCAGGTCCACATACCGATCACCTCTTTCCTGGACCATCACAATAGCCTCATACTGGTCTATCTGTTTCTACTCTTGCTGCCTTTTAATGTATTTTCAGCCAGAGTGATTCCATTAAACTCAAATCAGATCAAGTTACCCCTCAGCTCAAAATCCTCACGTGGCTCTCCATTTCATTCAGAATAAAAGTCAATAATATCAAATGGCCACAAGACCCTCCATGATCTAGTGCCCATTCTTCCCTGACCTCGTCTACTATCTCTGCCTCCCCTTGATCCCTCTGCTCTAGTATATTGACCTCTGAGCTGGTCTTTGTATTTGGGGTATGCTTCCCCTGCAGTTCCTTTGCACTTGTGGTTTCCTGCAGCTAGAATCCTTTTCCCCCCATAAATCCATACCTCTTTGATAACCCTACACAATGGCATTTTCTCAATGAAGACTTTCCTGGACAGCTCTCTATAGATTCCAACAATATCTCCCCACATCCCCACACATTATAGATAAACTCACATAATCTATAACCTTCTTCCCCACCTTATTATTTTCTTGTTCTTCTTACATTCTTTCTTTCTTCCTTTTTTTTTGGGGGGGAGGGTTGGGGAGCGAGAGGGAGGGATGTCTTTCTCAGCTCTTTCAAATATAAGTTTTGGGAGGACAGGAATTTTTGTCTCTTCTGTTCACTATGATATCCTTTAGAACAGTTCTCAGGATATAGTGAACACTCAATAAATCTTGGTTAAATAAGCAAATGACTACATAAATTACACAGCTACAATCTTCCAAGCATTGTTTTAGAGCTGGGAAATGGAAACGGATGAGGAAACGAAGAGGCCTCATCCTCAGGGAACTAAAAATCTTCAGGGGGAAAAAATGATATATAGTTATGTCTAATACATAAACATATGGATATATAATTTAAAATAATTAAGGATGTTAGGAAGGAATATTCTGTTGTTTCCATCCTACCAGGCTGAGCTTTTTGTTTTGTTTTTGGATGCTATATTAACTGTGAAAGTGTCATCCACCTTATGAGGATAAATCATTTCTTAGTATCCTCACTTGCTCCACTAGAACCATCAGCCAGATTTCAAGAAGTCAGAAATACGTATTTCTGTCTTGTGTTCTAATGTCAAAGGGGATCTCACTCAAATTTTTCATTGATGACTATAAGCCTGAGTGACAAACTGGAGAGCTCCTGCCTCTTTCTGCAAACACAAACCAGCCTTACAGATTGGCAGGGCTTTCAGATCACTGGAATGCCAACATCTATCCACCTGTGGAGCAGATTCTGTGGGAGGTGGGGTTTCATGTCCTTTTGTTCATGGAATTTCATGAGTTTTTTTTTATGACTAAAAAGGATTTCAGAAGCCCGCCTTGCAATGGTGAGATGCAGATGGCTTTTGGAACATAAAGCCCCAAATCGCCAACTTTTTATCATTTCTTCCAGCCCAGCCCTAAATCCACACTCAGTTGCACTTAAAAAGTAGGTGAAAGATCTTGGGAAAAGAGCCACAGAATGCTTGGAGATTACACTAGATGAAATGAATTATCTTTATTGAACCCAGATATAGAGAGGCACTCGCCCATGAGGAATTCCACCACCAGGCCAGAGAGCATTCTGTCTTGGAGGGGCACACCCTGAACTGTGCTCTTATGTAACTAGAAGGTTTTGTCTTTTCACCTCTTTATTTGGCAGTCATGGATCTGGTTTTCATTGTCTTCACCACATGTTCTCTCCTTGGTGTATGTTGTGATTGTTGACTTATAGAGCATCAAAAAGAAACAAAACAAATCTCCAAACAGCAGATTTGGCCAGAGCCAAAAGCAACTTGCAGAGTTTGAGCTGAACTTACTCAAGGCTGGGCAAGAAGACAGAGGCTTACAAAAATGCCTTTTGTTTGAACCAAAGACTGAAGCCAAGGCATCTGTGTCCAGAAGTGCTTGTGCATGGATGAATCTCCGATCCGAACCTGCACGAAGCCAGCTGGATGAGGCTCTTGGCAGTTGTGTCTCAGAACCGACGCAACAACCTGCCTTGCTTCAGCATTCGAGTGTCTCTAGCCCCATGGAGCTTGGAGAGTTCTAACAGATTCCCTCATCCATGGCAATAGATCTTGAAAGTTGAAAATTGTGCTCACTGCATCCATTAACTCAGTGACACATTCTATTACTCTACTAATTGCATCAGCCATAATCTCAACTGCCCAAAGATGCCATGCCTGCTAGCAAGACTTCACATTTAAATAATCTAAGCTTTCCCATGTCTCAGGCCGGGTAATCAGCATGCGGTTCAAGAAACAAAATGACTAGTGCCTCAGAAGCCTCCTGCGTACCCTCCTGGTCCCTGCATTGCCAAGGGAAACTGCCATCCTGTCCTCTAACAGCATAGATAAATCCGCGATAGACCATTCAGATCACAATTAGCTTATTATTCTTTGTGCAATCAATAAATTACTTATGTTATACATCTTATTCACTCTGCCACTCGCTTCATTCATTACCATTTTGTAGGCAGCAGAGCTGAGAGACATGAGTCCCAGCTACCAGGGTGTGATTCCCGGCTCCACCATGACTTAGCTTGTGGTACCTCTGTTTCCTCATCTTTAAAATGAGGGCGACGAACTAGGATTATTATGAGGGGAGGGTATGTGTTGTGGTGAGCGCTATATATTGTGTAAGACTGATGAATCACAGACCTGTACTCCTGAAACAAACAATACATTATATGTTAATTTAAAAAAAACAGGCCAGGACAAGGAAGCACACGTTAAAAAAAATTATATATATATATATAGAGAGAGAGAGAGAGAGAGAGAGAGAGAGTAAATAAAATAATATGTGTAACACTATCACATAGGAAGCAACTCATAAATTCTTTCTTTACTTATTCCATTCGTTCCAGTCGATCTTCCTTTTTTTCTTTCAGTCATTCATTCTTTTTAGTTTCTTTTCCTTAGCAGTGTCCCTGGAAGTAGCTTCTGGCACCTCCTCCCTTTAGCAGCTGCCAACACAGCCAGTTCCCAAGTGCAGGTCCCTGGCAGCTCTGGAGTTCCTGCTCCATTCTCACACCATGTCTAGAGAATAGCTCACAGGGGGCAAACCCTCACCCTATGGGGCAGAGTATGGCTGCAAGGCCTGTAGCTTCCGCCCCACCCTTTTGGTGTGATTACCCTCCCTCAGGGTCTAGTTCCAACAGGGCAATCATTGAGTGGAGGCTCTTCCCTCACAATAGCCCCTGCCCTGATTTCCACTTCCCTTGTGTTTCTTCCCAACCTAAATGGCATTGTCATGACCCCATATTCCCTGGGCATTTCTTCCCTCTGCCTGCCAACCATAACCCCATAATCATGGCATTTCTTCCCTCAGTCCACCCCTCACGACCCCATATTCCATGGGCATTTCCTCACTTAGCCTGCCACTCACGACCCCATATTCCATGGCATTTTTTCCCTCAGTTCACCCCTCACAACATGAGCATTTCTTCACTCAGCCCATCCCTAATAACCCTGTATTCTGTGGCATTCTTTCCCTCAGTCTGCCCCTCACAATGCCCTATTCCCTGGGCATTTCCTCCTCAGCCCATCCCTAACAACCCCATATTCCGTGGACATTTCCTCCCTCAGCCCACTCCTCACCACCCCACATTCTCTGGCATTTTTTCCCTCAGCTCACTGGTCGGTTTCCAAGTTCTTTCAGGTTTATCACTTTTAGATTATTTAAACCTTCTCCCTCTCTACCCACTACCACTGCCTTAATTCATTCCAACATCTTTTTTCCCTAATTACATACGCTACCTTCACAACAGATCCTGCCTCCAGTTGGGATCCGCATCAGCACATTTCGAGGTAGGAGCAGAGCCGTCAAGGGCTCATAAGATCTGTCTTTCCTCCATCCCTGAAAATCCCAGGTCCCCTCCTCCCTTGGTGCTTCAGCCCACTCCCGTGATTCTCAGCCTGAAGCCCCCATCTTCTCCCTCCCCGGGTCTGGCCCATGAATCCCTGGCCCCAAGTGACTGCCAGGGCAGCAAGTCACCCTGCCAGGGCCCACATGTCCAGGGACAGGAGCTCAGTCATGCACAGCCTATCTCTGTTGCCCTTGCTCCTGGAAACTGCTTGGTCTGCACGTAAGGGAGCAGGTGTCAAAGCAGTGCCATTTTCCAGACCTCTCCTGACTCTCTGCACCATGCCAGGCAGGGTAGGGTGACATAAGGACACATGGAAACGTGAGAAATAGTCCTTAACATCCAGGTACACACCTGACATCGTGGTCTCACCAGCTGAGGCTGGAGCGATGGTTTCGGGGAGACTGCGTGGGCCAGCTGTCTCCTTACTCTGAAGTACCCCCACCAGTGCCACACCAGCCAACACAGTGCCTATTAGGAGAGGCTCCTGAGCTCTGGACATTTCAGAGGGAACCAGACGGGAACAGGTTCCCTGATCGGAAAGACCGATTGGGCTGTGACTGGACTGGCAGGCAGTGCATGGCCAGGCAGTGACCTGGTGTGTCCCCAGCAGCCTCAGTGCAGTCGCCCAGCAGCCTGCTGCCCCCTCGCCTCCCACCAGCCTGTGATGCACCAGCCTTCAGAAAGTGAGCTCTGAAGCCCCTTCAGTCCTAAATGTGGCCTCACACAGAGGGAAATAGGACACTTTCCCAATTACTAGAAGAAAGAAAAATCAAAAAGAACATGTCATTTAGCAAAATACAGAAAATTTAAATATCCATTCAAAGAAACACAAAATAGAGAAAGAGGATGGAAGTAAGAGCAAGTGTATCTGTTATAATAATATATGTAAATGAGATATATTTCATTGGGGTAAAAAATTACCATGTGCTACCTGAATGAGGATGGTCTTCAACAAAGCAACTCAGAAAGGTTGGGCTTCAGAGGGGAGGGGGTGGGGGACTGGGATAGGCTGGTGATGGGTAGTAAGGAGGGCACGTATTGCATGGTGCACTGGGTGTTATACGCAACTAATGAATCATCGAACATTAGTTCGATCGAATACATCGAATACATCAAAAACCAGGGATGCACTGTATGGTGACTAACATAATATAATAAAAAAATATATTATTATAAGAAAAAAATAAAAAATAAACCATCTTCAAGACAAAAAAAAAAGAAAGAAAGGTTGGGGGAATGAACCATGAGAGACTATGGACTGTGGGCTTCAGAGGGGAGGGGGGTAGGGGGATGGGATAGGCTTGCGATGGGTATTAAGGAGGGCACATATTGCATGGTGCACTAGGTGCTATACGCAAGTAATGAATCATGGAACTTTACATCAAAAACTAGGGATGTACTGTATGGTGATTAACATAATATAATAAAAAAGTATTATTATAAAAAAAAAAAGAAAGGTTGGAAGAGAGACAGGGCAGAGGTGTACCAGGAACCAGGCAGCAGAAATGAAAACAAACCAGGGTCTTCCATATTAAGATGACAAACCTAGTTGAGTGTGAAGTTTAAAAGGCATTAAAATTACACTAAAACCACATCATAATAATGAAGTATATAAGCCAGGGAAAAATTTTGACTGTCATAATCCTTTATGTGTGAGATAATATACCAGTAAGTATCAAGCAAAAAAAAAAAAAAAGCTATAAATGGAAGAATAGACACCTCCTTATAGATGCTCTCATTATCAAAAATAGCTTCCCCTCCTGCACAGCAAAGGAAACCATCATCCAAACGAAAAAGCAACTTACTGAATAGAAGAAAATATTTGCAAATCATACATCTGAAAAGGGGCTAATATCCAAAATGTATAAAGGACTCATACAACTCAATAACAGAAAACAAACATTCCAATTAAAAACTGGGCAGAGGATCTAAATAGAATTTCCCAACAAAGACATACAGCTGACCAACAGATACATGAAAAGATGCTCAACATCACCAGTCATCAGGCAACAGCAAAGCAAAACCACAGTGTTGGCAAGGATGTGGAGAAAAGGGAACCTTTGTGCACTGTTGGTGGGAATGTAAATCAGTACAGACACTACGGAAAACAGTAAGGAGATTCCTCAAAAAATTAAAAATAGAACTACTCTATGATCAAGCAATTCCACTTCTAGGTTATTTATCCAAAAAAAAAATGAAAACACTAGCTCAAGATCTATGCACCCCATGTTTATTGCAGCACTATTTACAATAGCCAAGACATGGAAACAACCTAAGTGTCCATTGATGGACTAATGGATAAAGAAAATATGATTGATAGATAAATAGGTAGATAGATAGATACACACACATTAGAATATTATTCAGTGATTTAAAAAAATGAAATCTTGCCATTTGCAACAACATGGATGGAACTTGAGGGTATTGTGCTAAGTGAAACAAGCCAAACAGAGAAAGACAAATACCATATGATCTCACTTATATATGGAATAAAAACAAATCCAAGCTCATAGATACAGAGGACACAGATTGGTGGTTGCCAGGGGCAGAAGGGTGGGGAGCGGGCAAAGGAGGTCAAAAAGTACAAACTTCCAGTTATAAGATAAATAAGTCTTCAAAAAAAAAAAAAAAAAGTAAGCTCCATGCTCAGCATGGAGCCCAATGCAGGGCTTGAACTCACAATCCTGAGATCAAGACCTGGGCTGAGATCAAGAGTCCAATGCTCAACCAACTGAGCCACCCAGGCACCCCAAAATAAATATTTTTTTAAGTTTTACGTGGGGATGTAATATACAGCATGATGGCTATAGTTAATAACACCATATTGTATATTTGAAAGTTGCTGAGAGAGTAAATCTTAAAAGTTCTCATCACAAGAAAAAAATATTTTTGTAACTATGTATGGTGACAGATGTTAACTAGACCTCTTCTGGTGATCATTTCACAACATATACAAATATCAAATCATTACACACCTGAAATTAATATAATGTTGTATGTCAATTATACTTCAGTTTTAAAAAAATAGCTACCCTTCCACTTTATTTGCTATGCTCTTGCCCCACTTGGGATTTGTTATTGATACTGATCAGGGTTTGAAATTACATTATTTTTTTTTACCTGGTTATTGTCCATTTCCCTCCACTAGACAATAAATTTCACAGAATTCCCAACATCTACAATCATAGTATGCTAAGCATTCAATACATATTTATTGAATGAATCACTTAATAACAATATGAGGGGGAAAAATCTCCAAATTGGAAATGAGAAAGGAAAACTTATTCCAAACACAATGAACATTAAAGCAATTGTTAGAGAATATTTGTTCAATTATCTGGTAAATAAATGAGAAAACTTGGGTAAAATCAAAAAGTTTTCCTAGGAAAAGGTTAAGTTATCAGTATTAACAGAAATATTGGTTTTAAAAAGTATTAGTATTTGGCTGGCAAGATAGACAGACATATGGTCAGCCAAATACAGACACACACAGGTCTTTGAATATTCGTATTATTAATTAGAAAACATATGATTGAAAAGTTAACAGCAAGTCCAATGATTAAGCAGGCAATCATATCTTCAGCTTTAATAGATTATGCCATATTTTTTTTCCAATATGATTATGTTATACCCCCCAACCAGCAATGCATAAGAGTTCCTATTGTACCAACAGCTGGTATGGTCATACTTTCCACTTTTGCCAAGTTGGGGGATTTAAAATTTTATGCTGTGGTTTTAATTTGCATTTCCCTGATAGTTAATGAGGTTGAGCATTTTCCATATGTTCGATGAGTTTTGATATTTCTTTTTGTACAAAATATATCATCAGTTATTTTCCTATTGGATTTTGTCTTCTTCAAGTGTAGGTTTATTTATATGTATTAAATACTAACCCTTTGTGGTTATATCTTTTGGGAATATCTTTTCTCTTTGGATTGTCTATTCACTTTCTTCATGGTACCTTTTGATGAACACTAGTTCTTAATTTTAATGTGGTTTAATTTATTAATCTTTCTATTTCCGGTGTGTGCTTTTTACATCTCGTGTGAAAAATCTTTCCGAACTGTGGAAATTATATATATATGTTCTTCTAAAAATTTTTAAATCTTGCCTTTCACATTAAAGTTACATACAAATTACTATGATATAAAAATGTTCTAAGCATTAAATGGTTTACTCCTCTAACAAACATATCAGGTAGGTATAATTATTATCCCATTATATTATTTTACAGGTAAAGAAACAGGGCACTGAGAGGTTAAATAACTTGACCACAGTCATATAACTAGAAATGACGGAGAGGGAATTTGTTTTTTGTTTTTGTTTTGTTTTTTAAAGATTTTATTTATTTATTTGACAGAGAGAGAGAGGCAGCCAGCGAGAGAAGGAACACAAGCAGGGGGAGTGGGAGAGGAAGAAGCAGGCTCCCAGCGGAGGAGCCTGATGTGGGACTTGATCCCAGGACTCTGGGATCACGCCCTGGGCCGAAGGCAGACGCTTAAACACTGAGCCACCCAGGCGCCCCCGGAGAGGGAATTTGAACCTGAGTTCATGCTATTAACCACTATGATGGTAAATTTCAAATTTATTATTTTAATCAATTTCTGATGTTATTTTTGGTGTAGAGAAATGCAAACAACTTTTGTACATGGATTTTATACCCAGTATCCTCGCTAAGCTTTCCTAATTCTCCTAATTTCACTGTATATCCTGTGGGATTTAACATATAGACAATAGTATAACGCCAATTATCATACTTTTCATTCCAATTTTATTCATCTTAATTACTTTTATAGTTTTATTGTGAACCTTTCAAAGTCTTTATATAGGATTAGAATTTCCAGTTCCTTGAGCATTCAAACTCCTTATAAAATTAACTAGGCCTGGTATTTTCTTTAAGGATGAATTTTTTTTAACTAAGAATTCATATCTTTCATGAACATAGATTGATTCAGGTTTACTATTTCATCTTGCATCAGTTTTGGCCATTTATATTTTCTGTAAATATTTCCACTTCATCTGATTTCAGATATATTATTGTAAACTATTCATTATATTCCATTTTAGTGTCTTTTAAATCTTGGTTCTCTTTGTGATTATGTCCTCTTTCATTCCTGGTTGATTTTTTAATGCTTTCACTCTTTTCTTATTTTGTCTTACCAGAACTTTGCCATTTTTTAAAACTTTTCAAAAAAATAAACCTAATGTTGCTCATCCAGTATATTACATCTTTGTTTTTTACTCCATTAATTTCTACACTTTAGTATTTATTTTCTTCTATTGGCTAAAAAGTCTATGTTTTTAACCCTTTTCATTTTAATGTAAACATTTAAAGTTATAAATTTCTCTGTAAATATTAGTTTAGCTATAACACACAAGTTTTGATATGTAGTATCTTACTTTTCAGTCCTAAAGAATTTCCATGACAATTTCTTCTTTGGAATGAAGCATGAGAGACTATGGACTCTGAGAAATAAACTGAGGGCTTCAGAGGGGAGGGGGGGTGGGGGACTGGGATAGGCCAGTGATGGGTAGTAAGGAGGGCACGTATTGCATGGTGCACTGGGTGTTACACTCAAGCAACGAATCATCGAACTTTGCATCAAAAACCAGGGATGTACTGTATGGTGACTAACATAATATATAAAAAATATTATTATAATAAAAAAATTTTAAAAATAAAATAAACAAAAAAAATGTATTTCTTCTTTGTCCTGTGACTTATTTAAAGATATGTTTTTAAACTACCAGACAGATGATGATTTTATTAAATATCTTTTGAGGCTTGATTTCTTATTTAATTACACTGTGAACTCAGAATCTCATCTGTATAATAATGATTTACTAGGTGAACCCGGGTTTAATAGTATCTTCCTAGAAATGGAATATTTTATCAATAGTCACCCTCTGTTTATCCAGTAATACATTTTTCCTTAAAATCTTTCTTCTGGGGGCGCCTGGGTGGCACAGCGGTTGGGCGTCTGCCTTCGGCTCAGGGCATGATCCCGGCGTTATGGGATCGAGCCCCACATCGGGCTCCTCTGCTGTGAGCTTGCTTCTTCCTCTCCCACTTCCCCTGCTTGTGTTCCCTCTTTCTCTGGCTGTCTCTATCTCTGTCAAATAAATAAATAAAAAATCTTTAAAAAAAAATCTTTCTTCTGGTACTACTGTAACATTACCAGGTCTCCTTTAGTTAGCATATGCCTTGTATATTTTTTCACTGAAAATATACCAGCATATACCTGGTTTGTTTTATTTGTTTTTCATACATTCAGTGTTCTTATGTTTTAGGTGGGTCTCATAAACATTTTATGGCTAGATTTTAATTTTTCCAGTCTAAAATGCATTTTTAAATAAACAGAAAATATCACTTACATTTATCATGATTATGGATATTTTTACGTATTTCTGCCATATTATGTTTGTGCTTTTTATTTGGCTTTCTTTTTCTATTTTTTTCCTTTAATTTATTTTCCTTCTTTTGGACTAGTAAAGGTTTTGGGTTTTGTTTTTCATTTCTTATTTCATTTTTCGTGATACTGACTTGGAGATTCTATTCTTCTTTCCTATACTTTTAAATGGTTATTCTTTACATTTTTACAGATAACTCTAATTGAAAACAGTTTAGATTATACCACCACTTTTATCCTTCTAATAATTAAAGGACTTTAGATTGTTTCAAATCTGCTTACTCCATTCCCAGCTTATTTGCTCTTATTTGACAGTATTTTAGTTTTCTTTTGTTCTCTTTTAAATACTAATTGGGCATTATTAATGAAGCTTGTGTTTGTGTACATTTTCTCTTATTTTTACTGTTTTCTTTGTTCTCCATTTCTTCTTGCATCTTCTTATGAGGTCATTTTCCTTCTTCCTAAAGTGTTATCTTCTAGAAGTTTCCTTAGTGGTGTTCCATTTGCCTTTCCTTATTCTTAAAAAGTAACTCCACTGGGTATGCAATTGTATCTCAGTCCTTTCATCTTACTATCTCCCCTTTCTCACTGAGACATTATCATATAGCTGTTAAGACCACTGAGTCTACCCAAAGAAAATGAAAACACTAATTTGAAGACATATACGCACCCCTATATTTATTTTAGCATTATTTACAATAGCCAAGATATGAAAGCAACCTAAGTGTCTGTCAATAGATGAATGGATAAGTAAGATGTGGTATATATGCACTGGAATATTACACACCCATTAAAAAGGATGAGAGTTTTGCCATTGTGACAACATAGATGGACCTGGGGGGTATTATGCTAAGTGAAATAATCCAGACTGAGAAACACAAATACCACATGTTTTCACTTATATGTGAAATCAGAAAAACAACACAATTGAATAAACAAACCAAAAAAAGCAGAACTGGCCCTATAAATACAGACAACAAACTGATGGTTGCCAGAGGGGAAGCAGGTGGGAGATACAGGCTTCCGTGTATGGAATGAATAAGTCACTGGAATAAAAGGCATGACATAAGGAATCTAGGCATCATATAGTGACAGGCAGTGGCTGCACTTGTGAGCAGAGCATAACAGAGAGGGAAGCTGGATCATTACGTCGTGTACCCGAAACTAATGTAACATTGTGTTTCAGCCATAGTAGAATACAAAAATACAAAACCACTGAATCTAAAGCCATTCCATCTGAATCTGAATCTTGACTCTGCTTTAGGGCCTCTTTTCTATAAAGTGGGCCAAAGAATAATAAAGCTTACCGCATAAGATTTTGTGAAAATTAAGTTAGTTGACAATTTAAAAGCCACTTAGGACTGTGCCTGGCTCCTAGGAACATTCTGCTACTATTGTCTGACTTTTGCAGCTGAGAAACCAGCTCTAGGTCTAGTTGCCATTCCACTGGAGGTACCACATTTCATCAAAGTCAACATATAACCACTTTTCTATTTTCTATGAAGAAAGAAAAAATTACTGCCAATTAAACTATGACACAATGTTTTCTTGTTCATAGATTATGAATGTAAATACCTTAAATTGTTAAAGAAAATGTTCCTTTTAGATTTGATGAAATGTGGTGGCAATATTTTGTTCTCTATCTCTTAGCATTTAAGATCTTTTCTTTGAGGTTTTGGGTTTTTCCTATGATGATTCCCAGTGAGGATTTTTTTTTATACTGTCTCAGTTTTCTTGAGCTTTCTGAACCTAGGGATTGATTTTTTTTTTCCTTTATCCCTCCCTCCACTCAGAAGACCAAGTCAGTCAAGTAACTATCCCAATTCTATTACTCATGATGAAAGGTCAGTAGCCTTTTACTGTGGAGGGCCAGATAGTAAATATTTTCTGCTCTGTGTCCCATTTGGTCTCTATTGTAACTACTCAACCCTGCCACAGATGATACATTAAGAAACAGGTGTGTTTGTTGAAAGGGATCACTGCATACCATCCCAAATTATGCACCTTAGCATACAGATTTTTTTGAGCTAAAAGGTATTGAGAAAGAGCAAATGGAGGAAGAACTCTCTGCACTTCTCCTTTCTGTTCAAAAGCCAGGCATAAACTTCCTTTGTGAAAATGTCCCCTTTCCCCTCTCCTGTACCAGGAAGAGGTGATGACTCTTATCACTGGGGATGACACCAACTTGAGTCTGCATAAACAAACCTTACTAACATTTATCTTCCATTAATTTCCAATCCGTCCACCTTCCCACAACTTGCCACACCTAAAAGCCCAAACACCTTTTCCTTGTCATTTCTCCACAGTTTATTGTTCTTTGTTAAAATGTTCTATAGGACCCCAGTTGATCAGCTCTTTGGATTTTCACTTCTTTCTTGCGAAGCTCCCTTGTTCATGTGTAATAAACTCTTTACTCCTGTTAATCTGCCTTTTGTCAATTTAATTCACAAAACCCAGTCACTGATATAGAGGGCAGAGTTTTTTCTTCCGCTACACTGTGTTCCACTAAAACTTTAGAAAATCAGGTAGCAGACTGGACTTGGCGTGTAGGCTTTAGTTTACACACTTTTGCTCTAGACTGTAGAGCTGAACTGCCCAGTATGGTAGCCACTAACTATTTAAATTTGTGGCTATTTAAAGTTAAATTTAAATTAATAAAAATTAAATAAAATGCACATCTTAGTTCTTCAGTCATCCTAGTAACATTCAAGTGTTCAACACCCACACATAGGTACCAAGCCCTTCCATCCGCACAGTTCTATTGAAGAGTGCTGCTCTAGAGAAGCTATTTTCCAGGTTTATCCACTAAACTTCTTCTCTATGCAGAGCTAATTGCCCTGGAACCTTGACTAGACCCCAGGATTTCTCTTTTATCCCATTGTAAAATCTAGAAAAAGCCACCGTCCAGGTCTTACCCTTTATAGGGGTTAACTGCCTGCCTCCACCCCACCCCCAGGGCAAAAAACAGATGAAGTTTGCTCATCTCTCCAGCTCTGAACCTCCTCATCATTTCTGGCCACTAAAGATGGTCCTTATTCTCACATGTGTTTAACCATGCATTTAAAAATGTTTTTCAACATTTTATCCAGCATCTTTAGATGTTCTCTACCGTATGGCCTTTCCAGGTATCTAGTCAGTCATACTGCCAAAAATGGAAACCGCATTACTGGGTTTTGCCATAGAGTACATTTTCCTTCCTTCCTTCCTTCCTTCCTTCCTTCCTTCCTTCCTTCCTTCCTTTCTTCTTTCTTTCCTTCCTTTTTTCCTTCCTAGGTTAGAAAGTATGGAGAGGAAGTTGGACTCCTATGACTAACTGGAAAGTCTTTCATTCTTAGGCAAATACTAGGAAAAATATTATCTCAGGCAATAGCATGAGGGATCTGACCTGATTGCAACAATTTGACACCACATTCCAAACACTGGTTTGCATTTGAAATAAGAATTGCAAATGGCTATTTCCAGAAATTGGGTTTCTTTTTTTTTTTTTTAACATTTTTTAATTTATTTTAGAGAGAGAGAGTGGGGGGTGCAGAGGGACAGAATCTTCAAGCCAACTCCCTGCTGAGCACAGAGCCCAGCTCAGGGCTTGATCCCACAACCCATGAGATCATGACCTGAGCCAAACCAAAGGCTGGACACTTAACCAACTGAGCCACCCAGACACCCCCAGGAATTCTGTTCCTGATGGGTTGGTCCTTATATAATAAAACTGATCACTTCTAAGGAATAATTTGCCCGTGTTTAATTGAGGACAATGTGAAAGAACATTCTATTACTCAGTGAGTAAATTCTTAGTCCTTTGGGAGGATTTAAAGGGAAGGAAAATGGAAGCAATTCTGGGGAGGAGGGAGAAACAGTACCTTTTCCCACTGGGACCCAGGTTGGGAGGCAGCTGAGCTTCTAGTGTCTGGACAAATAGCAAAAGTTGGGAAAAGACAGTGGAGCAGTGAAATATCTAGAAGCTAGAGGTGTGAGATGAGTTAGGAAGTGGTCTCATAACTGGGGAAAGTCTCGTGGACCCAAGCAAGAAGACCCTTGCTTTCCTTCTTTGATTCAGAAATTTGGTGAAAGGTGATACTCATGTGAAGACATATGAGAAAATCAACCCTTAATTTATATTCTAGAGTTTTAAGGTTTATTATGGGGGTTTTTTTAGATTGTATTTATTTATTTGAGAGAGAGAGACAGAGAGAGCACAGAGCATGGGGGGGGGAGTGATGCAGAGGGAAAGGGAGAAAGCAGACTCCCCGATGAGCAAGGAGCCAGATACGGAACTCGATCCCAGGACCCTGGGATCATGACCTGAGCCAAAGGCAGCCGCTTAACTGACTGAGCCACCCAGAGCCCGGTTTATTATGGCTTGTATTAATCAAAATTCTTAATGATCTATTTCAAGTAAGGAATTACCAACTGCTCAACAGGATGTTTACAAAGCAGAGAGGGTGGGGGGATGCGTGCCTGATAAATTAAATACTTTTGACAGTAGCTATTATTTTGAGTATCTACTCCCTGCCAGTGACTGCACTAAGCACTTCACATATACTAATTCTAATCCTAAAAAAAAAAAAAAAAACCCTTACAAGGTGGGTAAATTTGCCACATTTTATAGAATCAACTTAGTATGCTTATGGAAAGAATATTTCTGGTGAGAAGGTAAAGTCATGTATTTGTGAATTTTTAAATCACCAGTTGAACTCTTCTGCCGTTAGTTGTTTTACTAGAAAATGCACCCAAACTACAGCACTCACTTTCAATGAACCCTTATCTGTAGTCCCCGGCGCTGCTACCGTTTGGTCCCAAAGTCCTAAAGGCAGAGCCAGCCTCAGGGACACACTGCAGCTCTCAGACACTGCTTCAGACGAGAGCTGCTATTTGCTCAATCCTTCCTCTTCCTGGATTAAGGGAGAGCTTCCAGATTCTTACTGAAATCGGAATGGGCAAGAGAGGTCTAAGAAGATGCATTTGAGGGGCGCCTGGGTGGCACAGCGGTTGAGCGTCTGCCTTCGGCTCAGGGCGTGATCCTGGCGTTATGGGATCGAGCCCCACATCAGGCTCCTCCGCTATGAGCCTGCTTCTTCCTCTCCCACTCCCCCTGCTTGTGTTCCCTCTCTCGCTGGCTGTCTCTATCTCTGTCAAATAAATAAATAAAATCTTTAAAAAAAAAAAAAGATGCATTTGATGGGCCACATTCAAGCAGCCTCTTAGTGACAACACTGTGGTTAACACTGTGGCACTGGGGCACTGGCCAATCATGCCAATTGCCCAGGAGACTGCAGGCTACAGTGTCGCCTTCTTGCGGCTTAGCCCCAGGCTGGCCCGGGTTTGTTGTACTATGACAGGGCCAAGTGGTCAGAGTCCAGGCCTGCGTGCCAGACTCCTGGGTTTGGATCCCACTCCAAATTGTGTCACCTTCGGCAAAGGATATAAATCTCTCTGTGCCTCCATTGGCTCACCTGACAAACATTAACATTAAGGTTACTTAGCTGTCAGGACTATATTACATGAAATAGAACCTAGAGAAGAATATTCATGCTTGGTACAGATCAGCTGAGCTCTGGGGAAGGAGACACTCACCAAAGGCAGCCAGAGCCAGGGACCCGTGCACCACACGCGTTGTGTATCTCACATGTGCTAGGTGCAAAGAGTGAGGAAACGCATGTGCGGACTTACGGGTAAAGTGCTCCTGTTCTCCAGGCAGGTTTGCAAAGAGCCTTCCTCTGTGTTCAGAATGGCCACCTGGGCAGGAAGTCCTGATGCCATACCGGGACCCAGACATGCTTCACTAGAGCAGTGAATGCTTTGAGACCCAAGGGGGAGTAGAGACCTCCTGACTGAACACAGGTTTCTGTACAGGCTGTGTGCCATTTCTCTTCCCTCGCTGCTTTTCCAGGCCCCAGCATTTTGTTTCTTTTTTGGGGGTGGAGGGGGGAATAATATCATAGTTAGTATATATTTTCTCTTCTCTCCTTTCCTCCCTCACAAAGTAGGTGAACTCCCCAGCAGCTGTAATCAGCCTACAGTTATACAATCGGAAAGCAATGGGGAAATTCCTTTTACATTGCCTGTAAGGATCATCTATAAATATTATTGAGCGGAAGGTTCTCCATGAGGAAAAACACGAGTGATAGGCAGTAGTGAATATTCCTGAAGAGTGCTCCTGGGATGTGCTCGTTTCCTGTTGCTAAGAAAGCATGGTCGTGGAAACAGCTCAGGCCCCTTCTAATGTGCTGACAAGGGTTCTCTGCAGTTGTGAATAAGCACACATTATTAGAAGGAGAAGAAGTGAAATCTAGACTTTCAAAGGTGTCTAAACCAGAATGTTCTCTCAAGTTAGCGAACGCCCATCCCAGCCTTCCCTCCACCTGCTCATGAAGGAGGTGTCTGCCTCTTCCCACTCTGCTCTCAGATGCTCCCCTCAGCCCTCTCCTCTGAGAAGTTGCTTTTTTGCCAGGTAGATTCTTCATAACTTAATGAACTCTGAATCTGGAATGATAAGTGAACGTTCTGGGGGAAAAGGGGCTGGAGTGGGGTGAGGTTAAAGAGGGGTGTTCAAACAGCTAACCAACCTGAGACAACCTGAGGAAACAGAGGGGATGCAAAGCAACCAGCTCTGTGACTTCTCCTCCTGCTCCTCCTTCCCTTCCTCCTCCTCCTCCTCCTGCTCCTCTACTTGTTCTCTGAGAAATAGAAGAACTTGATTATTTTGAAATAACTGTTGGTAGCTGGTCTGTGTTCGTGTGACCACAGCACTGCTCTGGGACTGAACCACAAGGGTCTCAGCTCTTTTTAAGTGTTATGTAATAACAAGGAAACCATGAGATGTTATATCAACTTCAAAACAAGCTTCTTCCCATAACCTCCTGGACAACATCCCAAGCACGGTCTCTAAGTTGGCAGGATGAGATGAATGTTGCCCAATAATTTAAGACTATTCTTATTTATGTAGAAGAGGTACTAGATGACTGTTTCTGGCAGGTAGAAAGCCATCAAAACAAAACAAAACAAATTAAAATGTTTCTTTTGAAGCAAATGACCCAGAACAGCTTGGTGAGAAATAGATAAGCAATGGCATTTGGAACAAAACTTTCAGGATAGTGCTTGTTTGAGAAGAAACTTTGCTGGTCCTGTTGCCCTTTAAAATTGCTTTATGGGTAGGATGTGAATCAAAGGATGTGTTCACACAGTTCCAAACACATGAGTAAAGCAATTTAATTCTGTTCCAAAAGTTTGCTTTTGCATACATAATGTCAATAGTCTAGATATCTGGAATTGTATATCTGTTTAATTTGAACTTTTTTATTGAAAGCAGGTAAACGTAGCCAAATTTTATAATGACGTAAATTTTCAGTCTCACATGTTAACCTTATTCTTCCCAGTCAGACAAGAGCATCCAGAGAGATACTAGAGAAAGGCCTTTTAAATAGAAGCATAGAAATAGTGCTCTGTGCTTATGTCACAGTTACTCTAAGGTTCCAAATATATTAGTCTCATTGTGTGCTAAAACTTGTCATTGAAGGCAGCAAATAAAATTAGAAAAAGAAAATACAAACTATAATGTCAATATATATGTAATAGGATCCAAGTCTGTGACTCTTTCCTCATAACATTATAAAATATAATACATTTCTCCAAAAACGTCACAACTTGTGTATGTAGCAAAAACACACCAGAAACAGCATTTTGAAAACACCAATGACAACATCGTTAAAACGCTCTGAGATTATGCTTTTAATATTCTCTATTAGGGCCTCTCAGCTCCCATAATTTCCCCCAAATAGCATTATGAAGTCATGTAAGGGTAGTCAGACAGAAACAAGATTATTGAAAATATCCTCCAAAAAAATGAAAAGATGCCAAAAATCACACAAGGACTTAATAACCATAGTATTTACAATGGAAAATAATGCTTCTGCCAGAAACAGTACTCTGTTTTTATTAGTCAGGCATTTTTTTCAAGTTTAATTTTATATACAGGCTTTTTGCCTGGATTTATCATTAAATTACTTTCCTCTCAACCTCCTCTAAGTTATGCTCCCCTGCTTTTATTCATACCAAATCATTTGAATTCTGCATCAAATAAAAATAAGCAATAAAAGTAAAAGCTAACTTCTATATAATGGTGATTGGGTCCAGTCCTCATCATTGAAACAAGCCTAGGAGCTAGATACTATTATGTCACCTTTTATAGAGAGACTGAAGCACAGAGAGGTTAAGTGATTGCCCCAAGGTCGCACAGCTGCTAAGTGGCAGAGCTGGGGTTTGAACCCAGTCAGGCTGGCTCCAGAGCCCAACCTTTCATCACTCTCAGGGAGCAGCCCAGTGATTTTAGTCCAAAGACATCAATTTTGAAAGTCATGGGATCTATTTTCCCTTTGGACAAATCTTTCCCAAGCACAATTAGATTCATGTTTTAGCATCTGTACCCAAGGCACAAAGGCAAATGCAAAAACAAAAAACAAAAAAAACAAAAACAAAAATGTTGGTCCTAATCCTGAAAGATTCAGACTCCTTGGGTAAGAGGAAGTTGTAGAAATTCCATCTGTCATTTGACAGGGGGAAGACCTGAGCCCCCACTGGGGCATCTTTTCAGTGTCCTCCCCACCATCTGCCCCCTCACCTCTGCGCACACTGCGGGGAACCACAATGCACTGGGACACCTGTGCTGGTGGGAGTGGGGTGGGAGACACCTCTGAAGGTCAAGTGTGGGCTCTGCTGACACACCTGTTCCCTCCCTTCCAAAGGCAGATGGGACAGGTTAGACAGCCCCTGAAACACACCAACCCCACATGCTCACCTGGATGACTCCCCAATGCCCCGCTTTTCCCAGATTTTGTTAGTTTCTCTCTGTGCAATACCTAGGAGCAAAAGATCATGTCTTCAAAGCCCAGAGCTCAAATGAGCTCCCCAAGGTGACCCAGGCAGGAGCCTGGACGTGAACAGGTGAGAAAGCCTCTGCTCAGGCAGGCTGGGCAGGGTTTGGGCTGCTTTGGCTCCCATCCCCTGTAACATCTCCTCTCATATCCTTATCAAATCCCTCATTCCACAAGCATTTAGCCATCCCACCCAGAGACCTCATGCTGTTGTGCACATGGCGGATCAAACTCAATTCTGGTCCCTTAAAATGCACCCAGCTTAGGTTAAACAGGACATAAACTCACATTAAAATTCAATGTGCTGAGCAGCATTATACTGCAGTTTTTTTACAAAGCCCCAAGGGAGCAGAAAGCGATCTGTCCCTGCCTGGGAAGCTAGGGAAAACTTCCTGCAGATGGTGGCCCTCTAATTGAAGGACAAAGGTCAAGATGTGACCTTCTACTCACCCCCAAACTGCCAGCCAGAACTGCATCTGCCTCCCCCCATAGTATCAATGCACACTTACCCTGTGCAGGGCCCATAACATGCAAACCACTCACAAAGGCCAACAAGACACCCAGGAATGAGCAGGAAGAGGAAACATGGCAGGCAAGTGGGACTGAAGCTGAAGCTCATCCTTCATTTCTTCAGCCAACACTGACTGAACATGCACTGCCTGCCTGGCAGTGGGCAGGATATGCAGGCTGGGGTGATGGGCAGAACTGAGAGCATGCTACCTTCCCGGGGCATTAACGCAGACAGCTATGACCGCAGACGCACACCTGTGTCAGTGCCCTGAAAACACTCTGGCTGCTGGGAGCGTGGGGCCTGGCGTGGGCTGCGTGTGGACGGGGAGGTTTCCCTGGGGGGATGACCATTGCGCAGGGAGAGGACAGGAGGCCACAGGGGGCAGTCTCTGCAGAACCAGCCCGGGGATGAACCACTGGCTGGAAAGGGAGCCTGGAGGCATTCTAAGCTGCAGAGCCATGTGGTCAAGCTTCTGTTTTCTTCTTTCCACGGTCAGAGGAGTAGAAGAGGGGAGAGGGAGCGAAGGTAGGAAGAAATGGAGATGAGACATTGAGGAGGTAAAACGAGCAGCGTCAGGAGGAAGGGCAGGGCGAGAGGAGACCCCAGGAAAACTCCCATTACTCTTGCACCACCGAGCCCTGTGCTCTTCCACACTACAGCTTCTCATGGAAGTCCTCCTGACTTATTCATTGGCGAGCCATGCAAGCTTTGGGGAGGCTCTGTAGAGAAAACACCTTTTGGTCTGTGCATGTGTGGCAATATTTCCTTGCACTCATATTTGCACACAGATGTCCTATGGCAGAGAGAAGGCTAAAATTAGCCTGGGTTTCATAGAGAATTTTGTTTCCAATTTTAATGCCAGGGGGGTGATAGGATTTATTTTTTACGCATTCTATCCTTGGCTTCCTGTGTCTTTCTGAAGATAACTAGGGTGTTTTCCCCTTAAAAATTTCTTCTCTTTTCTAATCTACTTGATCAGCTTCTCCTAATTAGCACGGTAACACCTAGTTTCCATCACATCCCCTAGTCTCTTCCCAGGCCACACAGTGCATTTTCTTTTTCCCTTCTTTTCCCTTCGAGTGAGTACAGCAGTGGTCTAGCTCGTCGTTCATAAGCAGACAAGGCACATGGCCTAGGTGTGAAGTAACCAAAATGTCTGGATTGTGTGCAGGTTATCTATTGCTATGGGACCAATGTTCCCATACCAGGGACATCACACAATGACTATTTTATTATGCTCTCAGATTCTGTGGCTCAGGAGCTCAGACAGGAACCAGTGCGAACGGCCTCTCCCTGCTGAGGTCTCTCCATCCACACATCTGGCATCTGGACTGGGATGACCCAAAGGCTGAGGTCAGCAAGGTGTGTCAACTACAGCATCTGCATATGACCTCTCCGTGTGGCTTCTCATGGCAGGACAGCTTTGTCCCCAGAGGGAATGTCCTGAGAACAAGCATTCCAAGAGAACCAGTTGGAAGGCTTTTATGATCCAGCCTCAAAGGTGACACAGCTCCGTTTCTGCCACATTCTATTGGTGAAAACAGTCAAAACCCACCCAGCTCAAGGTGAAGACTCAAAGACCCCACCTCTTACTAGAAGAAATGTCACAGAATTGGGGGCCATATTTTAAAACTGCCACAGGAGGGCACTGGTAGGATGGTGACATTGCTCCTAACTGAGACTGTGCTGTGGGCTGCCAAATCCTACCCCACCCCACAAGCTGAGTGTCCTGCTCCCCCTGCTGGTCTGAGGCCAAGCTCAGCCCCTCCCTAGACCCAGCCTCTCAGAAGTTAGGGTCCTTAGCTCCTTCACTCCTTCATGTGCGGTGCATAGCAGTAGGGGCAGGAGGAGGAAAGGGCTACTTACACCCCTCCAGGCCCACCTGGAGTTAAAGGAGCAGGAGAAGTTCGTGTGCATGGTGCTTGGTCTCCTTTCTATGCCGAAGTGACATTTATCTGTTGCATGGCTGCTGGACCAGCCTATCACCCACCACAATAGTTCCGCTGCCCTTAGTCCTATTCTTGCAAGTCTTTAGAAAACCCATCCTGCTCCCAGAGCTCTCTCCCATTCTCTTCTTACCTTCAACCCTTTACTTGATGCATCCACAAACCTCAGAATGCCAGACAACTCAGCCATCACCCCTCCTGTCATGTTACAGACCCACAGTCTCCAGTTTGCTTGCTGTTCTTTGTTTCCTTGAGAAAATTGTCCAGGAAAAAAAATATATCCTTTAATACTCAGAGTGGAAGAGGGGTTTTCTAGCTCCTTGCTTTTCTCCACCATGTGTGTGGTTTGAAAGAAAGCAAAGTCTCCTAGGAAGTTTGGGTGGTTTCACTATGTAATTTTAAAACTCTAAGTGACAGGATAAGGAAGTGGTAAAAAACCTTAGAAAGTTTAATTCCCAGTCCGAATAAATGAGAAAAATAGTTTCCCCTCGTATGCTAGTGATAGCCTCAAGGCTTATCACAAAGTCAGCAACTTCTCTGCAGCAGTGAACTCTGGATTCGTGGTGAGTAGTCCAGCTCAGTGCTTCAGAAAAGGGCAGAGCTGGGCTGAGTGGGGTCACTTTCTTCTCTTGAACTGACTCAGTAGGCTTTGAGATGGCTCTGGCAGGGCCCTGAGGGACATTAATCATAGCAGCCCCCAGTGCTATGTTCCCTGGGGTGGAAGGCTAGAAAATGCGAACAAAAGCAGCCCCATGGGGTCCTTGGGATGCACAATATTTCACAGAAAGTGATTTTTCCTCTTAGTCTAGCTGAAACTAACACCATCTTCAAGGTCTGACTCAAGTCCAAGTAATTGTCCCTGGTGAACCCAGACCACAGGAATGTCACCTGTCTCTCCATTCAAATAGCACTCAGTTACAGCACATGGATAAACACCTAGTTGTGTGTGTCCCCAGATGTCCTTTTTCTTCACCCCATTTCTTCACCTACATGGTAAGATTCCTGAGAAGGATTTTATCCAGTATCGCCCAGAGTGTGAAATTTCATTGAAAACTGATATGCAAAACAATGGTACTGCCAGGCTGCCGTGTCCGAAGGATTCGCTGGTTCCCTGATTGAAGGCCTTTAAAGGGGGTGCAGTTCGCAGGAAGAACAAATCGTCCTTCCTTGACTTGCCCAGACTCCCCACTTCTAACTCATTCTTCAAGTTGAATGAGATACTCTTGCAGTGTCCAATTTATGTGATGCATGACCCTAGCTATCTATCTTACTTTTTGTGACGCTTCATCAGGACTAAAAAGAAATACTCATTCTGGGGCATCTTGCAGAGTCTGGGAGGAATTCCTCTCAGGGTTTTAGGAAGACCAAGAGCATTAAAGAGGCCACTAATCCCTTAGTTATGGAATGTCACAACCAATGGAAAAAAACAAATGACTGCTTCTGGAAGTTCCGTGATGAACCACAGAGCCCCTCCATACATTTTACAGACTCACCAGTGCGCCAAATAACTCCAGCTTTAGAGAGAAAGCTCAGAGGCAGTGATGTTTACAGAAAAGGCCAGCTGTCATTTTTTAAAGAGAAGAACACTAATTTCCAGAAAGCTAAACCGAAGTTATTTAATAATGGTATCATTAATCTACTCTTTGGTGACTTCTCCAACTCACTTTCCCTGCCTATGAATTGCCTATAATCTCTGTGAAATTGTTTTTAACTTCAAGATGCCTTGAACAAACGGCCTTACCCAGTCTCCTCCACATCCTCACCGGCACCAACAGAGGGAGCTGTGCCCTCAATGACCCTCTCTGCTGTGCTTCCGGCCACACCCTCTTTCTGGGCCCCTGAAATCAAAGCCACCAGTGGGGTGGTCAGCGCTGGAGAGGAGAGACCAGGCAGAGTTGACTTGCCCCTGTGGTTCCCACTTAGGCCTGGAACCACCTTCTTCTCCCTGGGCCCAGCTGTGGCCGCTCTAGTACATGGTGATGGGAGCAGGAGGGCTGGGCCTTCTGATCCTGCTCTTTGAGCCTAGACCCATGCTATCCTGTGTTAGACTTTAATCCATTACAAACTCTGTGGTAAGTGCTACCTTAAAACTTAGCACAGGCCGTGTCATTTCTATGAGTTCTGGGGAAAGAATCCTCTCTATGGTCTAAGCCTTCCGTGTGAAACCTCTCCTGCTGTGCCTCCACCAAGACAACCTCGGAGGCTCAGCTTCTGTCCTCCAGCCTCCAGACTACTGGTGTTCTGCTCACATCCCAGCTGGCACACCCCTTCGGTCTATGTCCATTCCCACCTTTCCCTAGACAGAAGCTTCTTCCACCATGTGTCACCGTCACTGTCACCATCACTGTCACAGCTCTAGCACCACAGCGTTAGAGCACTTTGCCAGGAACACAGCAGCTGTCCCCATCTTCTGGCTCCAAGAAGGCATGCTCACAGTGGTTCAGGAGCTCTCCAACATAGCAAAACTCCCCTGCAGGCCAGACCTCATTTTGATTCTTTTCATCACAAGGAGATAGAAATGTCAGGACAAAGGGTCTTTAGTATCACCAAAATTGGTGACAAGGAATACTCGGACATCACGTTCGGTGGTCCAGAACTGAATCAGCTTGCCTCCTCTACTGGTCAAATAGCAGGGGCGTGGGGGTGGGGGATGGACCCATTACCAAAGCTGAGCCTCAGCAAGGTAAGCCAGCAACCAACCATTCCAAGTGGGGTGAGCGGGGTTCTGGCACCTTTTATTACTTTTATTAGGACTGAACTGATGGGTCAACAGTGACATCTAAGCACATTTCTCATATCATTTGGGGCTGGTTCAACAGAGACACCCAATCAAAACTCTCTTATCTCATGCAGGAAATGGCTTTTTTCTTTCTGTTCTTCCAGAAGCATTATAAAGGGAAGCATAAATAATTTCTAGGAAAAAAGAGATTTCTCCCAGAGCACCTACAAACATCCACATCCCTTTCCTCTGTTGCAGTCTGCAAAATCCATCTTCTATGAAGAGGCCCACAGTCCCTCACTCTTCCTCGTTTAAGTACAAAAAACACAATCACTGCTGTTACCCATATCTTCTTCTCATGCCAAAGAAGAATTGTTATACAGGCATTTCAGAGCTCCAAAGGGTCTCCTACAAAAATGCCAGAACATTCAGATTACACACAGGGTCAACACACACACACACACACACACACACACACTCACCTCACATTGGTGTTGGAAAAATTCCTGGAATATGAAAATCTTGAGATACATCCTGAAAATGAATAGGCTTCCACAGGCAAAAAGGAAGAACAACTGAAAAAGGGAGAACCATATGATTTTGATGTCTAATGACCTGCCTGAGGGATTGTTGCCAGCTTAGGTAAATATCAGAGGATGTTAGTTGAGGTTTAGCTGTGTCCATCACTCATTATGACCTTGCCTGTCACTTACACTTCAGTCCCATTTATGCATTTGTCTGTTGGACACCATATTAATCCTAGCTTAGCAGTGTCACAGGATGCATATGGTAGAAGGATCTAGAAGCCTATGCGAGGAGTAATTACTAGACTAATGGTCGTTGTTTCTGTTGTTAAAGTCAAGGAATAATACTCAGGGGTGTTAGAAGGTTGCATTTGTTCGATAAGATAAGTGTTCAGAACATGGCAGACTGAATGCTAAGCTGATTCACAAGTGATGCTTAGGACAACAAGGATCCATGAGGAATGAAGAAAACTCATATTTACTAAGGAACTGCTATGTGCCAAGCACACAATCTGTGAAGTTGGTGTATTTCCATCTCAATGATGAGCAAATGGAGGCTCTGAGGGGTGATTTGTTCCTGGCGAATAGAGGAGCTTTACCTGAAAGCTAGGTCTCTGTGCCTCCAAAGGGAGAAATTTAGCAGAGAAAGAAAAGTGGCAAACATCCTCATCTCTCTCTTATCATGAACCCCTGACAGTACAGTGGCCTCAGGAGTCTCTTACACATGGTTTTTAACCTGGTTGGGGTCATTTTCCAGTCCCTTCCATCTATTTGCCTCCTCTATTCTATCCTGTGACCATTCTCCCCTTAGCGATTTTCTCCTCCTCATCTGAGTCCTTCCCACTCTCCTTCCCCTCCATTCCCATAAACCTCTGTGCGTGTTCCTATTACGGTACTCCTCCTGCCATAGTGAAATGCATCTGCTTTGTTCATTCTTTCGGGAAAAAAATTACTCATGTCTTCCAAAAATATGGAACCAACAACTAATTATTCCACATCTGCTTTATTTCAAAAGTGAGCATGGACAAGGCCAGGGTATTATCTCCAGACTATTCTAAAAAGCTCTCAGCACTCTCAGAACTCACAAAGAATGTATGAGCAATCATTCAGTTCATAGAGTACAACCTATTTCTATATAACTCCCACAGATAGCCTTACAGCCAGGATTCTGGAAAGATCTTAGTAAGAAGAAATTGACTCTAACCTTTGTCAGACCAAAGGCTGAGGCAATAATTAAAATTATTATGCTAAAGAGGGTTGAAACAAAAATAATAATCAGGTAGAGAAAAGGAACAAAGAATCATTTTTTTAAAGACTTATTTATTTATTTTAGAGCAAGAGAGAACTCAAGTGAGCAGGGGGAGGGGCATAGGGAGAGAGAGAATCCTGAAGCAGACTCTCTGCTGAGCACAGAGCCCCACACGGGGCTTGATCCCCAGACCCTGAAATCATGACCTGAGCCAAAATCAAGAGTCAGCCCCCTAACTGACTACACCACCCAGGTGCCCCCAGAGAATCATTTTTAAATGCAAATCCCTAAGAGGCTGAAGTAAGAGAAAGCAAAGCTCAGCAAGTGTTTTCTGCATGATAGCAGACTCCACCCAGCCCTGACATTGTCTCTTGCTTCCTGCCCCTCTCCCCCATTCCCCCCAGCACCGTGTCGGTCCCACGTTCTCTGTAAAAGTTTATCTCACCCAGGTTAATCAACCTAAGTCTCTCTTTTCTTTTTTTCCAGTTGAAAGTGATCCCTAACATGCAGTTCCCCTCCATCTGGGTTTCAAACCACCTGCTCTCAAAATTTAAAAGCATGATGGGATTGAATTAAAATTTTTGCAAAATTTAGGAACTCATAACTTAGCCAACTTTGCAAATTAAAATTTATTTCTGAGAGAGAGATTCTATGCTATTTGTTTGCCAAACATTGATGATTCATATCTCTGATTCTTTCTTAGGTTTTTATCTAACCCCCTTTATTTATTGAGAAGTAAGATAAGTATGTGTTAGGAAAATTCCAATACTACATGAAAGTAAAAGAAAGAGAGAGAGAGATGAGAGATGAAGGAAGGAAGGAAGGAAGGAAGGAAGGAAGGAAGGAAGGAAGGAAGGAAGGAAAGGGTGGGGGGAGGAGGGGAAGGAGGGAGGAGGAGAGGGAGGGGGGAAGGGAAATCTCCCTCATAAACCAGACTCCCAAACTCCTTGTAAGATGTAGCCATCATCATTAGTGTTTGTGTGCCTCCAAAAATGCACTTGCATTCAAACCCCTGTGTTCATTTGTGTATCTTTTCATATTCTTTTCACATCAAATAAGAGCCTCCAGTACCCACTCCTTTGCATCTACATTTTCTTTACTATAACAATACATTTCAACACACACAGACCAGTTCATTCTTTTTCAAGACTGTGTTGTATTTTATCTTATGGAAGAATGATAACGCATTTTACCAAACACCTACAGATTGGCATTTAAGGGCCTTCCATCCTTTGCCTTTACAGAGCGTGCCACACCCTTGCTTATACGCTTTTCTGCACACACAGAGCGTGCCTGTGGGATAAACTCTTAGAGGCGCAATTGTACGATCCAAGACTCTGTCCTTTGTTTGTTAGAAACTGCAAAAGTGCTCTCCAAAAGCAATGCACAAATGTGCTCTCCTGCCAGAGTGTAAGTGTAGGAGGCGTTTTCCCCTCATCTTGCCAAACAGGCTATTATAAGGAAATTTACTCTTTGCCAGGCCATTAGGTGAACAACGGGACACCATGGCTTTGGTGGTGGTGGTGGAGGTGGTTAAGCCTTATCTTTTCCTGTGGATTGCCTGTGAGGGTTCTTTGTCAATTTTTCCATTGAGTTTTGGTATTTTGGTGATAGATCTGTAATCCCTGGCTTTCTTTTAACGACATGTTCTTTTTCTGCTGTGTGTGGCAAATATTTTTCCAGTTTGACATTGTCTTTTAATTTCTGCCATTTTTTCCTTGGCGAATTTTATTTTTATTTATATGTACTCATATCCTTTAGTCTTTCCCCTTATAGTTTCTAGGTCTTGTTTTGTTTTGCTTAGAAAGGCCTCACCCACTCTCTTGGGAGACATAAAAGAGACTGAAGTAAATGGAGAGACATACTTTTGTCTAGAAGAGGAACTCTTAGGATATGTCATATAGTAATAATTAATTTAATACAATCATGATAAAAATCCAAACATTTTCCTTTTTAGAAACTTGGTAAAAATGATTTTTAATATAAAAACTAAATACACAAGAATAACCAGGAAAAATCGGGAAAATAAATAGTAGGGGGGAAGGGGAGATAGTGAGATTTGCCCTGCCAGATGTCAAAAGCTAGAAAATAATTTAAATCCAGGGGTTCAGTTGCACAAATAAACAAAGAAATAGAACAAGACAGAATCAAGAAATGCAAACAAGAATTAATGAAAGTATTGAAATTTAGGGGCGCCTGGGTGGTGCAGTGCTTAAGCATCTGACTCTTGGTTTTGGCTCAGGTCATGATCTCAGGGTCCTGGCTCTTGAGCCCTGTGTCAGGCTCCATGCTCAGCCTGGAGTCTGCTTGAGATTCTCTCTCCCTCTCCCTCTGCCCCTCCACTCATGCTGACTCTCTCTCTCTAATGTAAATAAATAAAATATGTTTTAAAAGTATTGAAATTTATAAATATGACATTTCAGTAAGAGAGGAGAAATGAGTTATTGAATAAGCACCAACATGAAAATCAGCTAGACTAGGAGGCAGAGGGCAGGAAGCTCCTACTTAACTTATTTGCAATCTTGTAAAATATTTAAACAAAATGAAATTCTAAATGTGCCAGTGGAGGATATATTTTTATAATATTGATATATACAAAACCTTTCTAAATATACAGAGAATTAATTAATAATAAAAGAAGAGATGCACAAATTTGAGTACGTAAAATGTAAGTAGTTCTGCAAAATCATCACAATCAAAATCAAAAGACTGAGAAAACTTGGGAGAAAATAGAATACACATGGAAAAGAATAGATGCCCTTCAACAGATGACTGGATTAAGAAGTTGTGGTCCATATATACAATGGAATATTACTCAGCTATCAGAAAGAATGAGTTCTCAACATTTGCTACAACATGGACGGCACTGGAGGAGATAATGCTAAGTGAAATAAGTGAAGCAGAGAAAGACAACTATCATATGATTTCTCTCATCTATGAAACATAAGAAAAGGGAAGATCGGCAGGGGAAGAAAGGGATAAAGAAAGGGGGGGTAATCAGAAGGGGGAATAAAACATGAGAGACTATGGACTGTGAGAAACAAACTGAGAAAAATAAATAAATAAATAAATAAATAAAAATCTAAAAAAATAAATAAATAAAAATTTTTTAAAAAATAAAAAAATAAAAAATAAAATCTTCTAAAAAATTAAAAGTAAAAAAATAATCTCCTTTTGTAAAAAAAAAAAAATAGATATCCACAACACACAAAGAATTTTTTCAAATAATTAGAAAGCAAGGAGATGAAGATAATGATCGAAATTGATATATTAGAAAGTAATAAGGAAGCGGATAAAAATAATCTAGAGTTCACAATCGGCAAAGATGTGAAAAGAAAAAGAAAGAAGAAAAGCATATACCGTTAATGGGAGCACTACTTGGCAGTAGGTTGAATTACATGACATTGCCAATATTAAACCACACTTGACATACAAAATATCAATTTTCCAAAGATGAAAATGTACATATTCTTCAACTCAAAAATACTACTTTTAGAGATTAAAGAAATACTTAACATGTAGAGCAGATATTTTTGAGTTTTATTGCCCATTGGATTGGTTAAAAAAAAAAAAATCTAACTTAGAAATACCAGTGGCTTATAGGACGTGAGCTCTTATACACTGCTGGCAGGGGTGGCAAGAGATACAATCAATAAGAAAGTCATATAGCAATGTCCAGCAAGGTTGAAGATACACATATCTTATGTCATAGCAATTGCTATCCTGGGTGTGTGTGTGTCATACATATATATACATACATACTTAAGATATGCACATCTTCAACTTGTGCAAATTATACAATGTATGTATGTGAAATTTTCTCTAGAATGCACATACATATGAATGTATATATATTTATATATGTATACATATATGGATGCTTCTCTCTACATATATCACTGTGTATGTATATACATGTGTGTATACACACGTGCATATGGAAATAGGCATTCATCCATGTATATCTATATTCTAGAGACATTCTCTCATAAACACACGTGTGCACTCATACATATACAGTCACACATACAAAGGAACACACAAAGGAACATATATATATTTTATATATAGATATATTTTTACATGTAATATATATTTTTAAAATATACAATATATACTTTTTTTTTTTTTTGAGAGGGAGAGCATACACATGAATGGGCTGGGGAAGGATTGGAGGAGGGAGTGAAAGAGAATCTTAAGCAGGCTCCATGCCCAGAGCAGAGCCCAACACGGGGCTCAATCCCATGACCCTGAGATCATGACCTGAGGTGAAATCAGGAGTCCATTGCTTAACGGACTGAGTCACCCAGGCACCCTATTTATATTTTTTAAGGTTTTTCATATTATTATTACACAAAAGGTCATGGATTATGCTATAAAGAATCAGTTTTGTCCTTGTTCATTTGAAAATTTCTTATCTTTTTCAAGCGACTAAAAACTTGAATATATAGAATTCATGGCTCACTATGTTTCTCCCTCACACTTTTATAATTTTATAGTTTCTCATACTCTTTAGTATTTTCTCTGAAAATACAGCTGGCACAGTTCAAGGCAAGAATTATCTTTTTCCCCTTATAAATGATTTTCTTCATCTTGGTGCTTATAGGATTTATATTCATTTTTGAAGTGCAGTCACTTCCACAGACTGTCTTGGTGAATGATTAATTTCTGTGTATTTTTCCTAAGACTTGGTAAGCACTCCTTATCTAACAATATAGGGGTTTTTCTGTCATTTAAAAAAAAAACTTTTAAACACTTTTTAAAAATGCTTCCTAAATATAATTTTGTTTTGATGTATTCTTTTCTCCATTCAAGTATATCAATTAATTTGTATGATGGAACACATCTGCCTGTCATTTGTACTTAACCAAACTATCCAAATTGCTCTTTATTCTTTACATCCTGTGTAATTGCTCAAATCTCATCCATATTTAAGTTCCATTTTTTTCTTGTTTAAAGACTTTTTTTAGAGCAGTTTTAGGTTTACAACAAAATTGAAAGGGAAATGCAAAGATTTCCCATATACTCCCAGCCCCCACGCATACATAGCCTCCCTCATTATCAACATCCCCCATCAGAATGGTGCATTTGCCATAATTGATGAACATACACTGACACATCATTATTACCCAAAGTTCATAGTTTATCTTAGGATTCACTCTTGGTGTTGTACAGCCTGTGGGTTTAACCAATGTATAACAACATATATCCATCATTACAATACCATATAGAATATTTTCACTGCCCTAAAAATCCTCTGTGCTCCACCTATTCATCCCTCCCTCTCCCCTTACCCCTGGCAACCACTGGTCTTTTTACTGTCTTCATAGTCTTGTCTTTTTCAGAATGTCATATAGTTGGAATCATACACTATGTAGCTTTATCAGATTGGCTTCTTTCTGATAATATGTATTCAGTAATATGCATTCAGCGGTCCTTTATTCCCTATGTCATTTTATGGCTTGATAGCTCATTTCTTTTTAGTACTGAATAACATTCCATTTTCTGGATGTATCACGGTTTATCATTCACCTACTGAAGGACATCTCGACTGCTTCCAAGTTTTGGCAATTATGAATAAAGCCACTATAAATATCCATGTGCAGGTTTTTGTGTTAACATGTTTTCAACTCCTTTGGGTCAATACCAAAAAGCACAGTTACTGGATTGTATAGTAAGATTATGTTTTGTTTTGTAAGAAACCAGGACACTATCTTCCAATGTAGCTGTACCATTTTGCATTCCAACAATGAATGAGAGTTCCTGTTGCTCCATATCCTTGCCACCTTTTGGGGTCGTCATTGTTCTGGATTTTGATCATTTTAAGAGGTGTGTAGTAGTATCTCGTTGTTTTAATGTGAATTTTCCTAATGACATATGATGTCATGGGCTTATTTGCCATTTGTATATCTTCTTTAGTGAGGTGTGTCTGCTAAGGTTTTAGGCCCATGTTTAAATCATATTGATTATTGAATTTCAAGAATTCTTTGTATATTTTGAATAACAGTCCTTTCTCAGATGTGTCTTTTGCAAATATTTTCTCCCATTCTGTGACTTCTCTTCTCTTCATATTGTTTTGTTGTTATTGTTGTTTGTTTGTTTGTTTGTTTGTTTTGCAGAGCAGAAGTTCTTAATTTTGATGAAATCCAGTTTATCAATTATTTCATGGATTTTGTCTTTAAGGTTGTACCTAAAAAGGCATCGCCAAACCCAAGGTCATCTAGGTTTTCTCCTATGTCGTCTTCTAGGAGTTTTATAGTTTTGCATTTTACCTTTAGGTATGTGATGCGTTTTGAGTTAAGGATGTGAAGGATGTAAGGTTTATGTCTAGATTCATTTTTTTGCATGTGGATGTCCAGTTTTCCCAGCATCATTTGTTGAAGAGACTCTTTGCTCATGGTAATGCCTTTACTTCTTTGTCAAGGATCAGGTGAATATATTTATGTGGGTTTATTTCTGGGCTCTCAATCCTGTTCCACTGATCTATTTGTCTGTTCTCCCTCCAATACCACACTGTCTTGGTTACTGCAGATTTATAGTCCTAAAGTCAGCTAGTGTCAGTCCTCCAACTTCATTCTTCTCCTTCAAAATTGTTTGGCTTTTCTGAGTCTTTTGCCTCTCTATGTAAACTTTAGAATCAGTTTGTCACTATCCATAAAATGCCTTGCTAGGATCTTGATTGGCATTGCATTGAATCTATAAATCAACTTGGGAAGAACTGACGTCTTGACAATAGTGAGTCTTTCTATCTTGAACATGGAATATCTCTCCACTTATTTGCTTTTCTTTGATTTCCTTCACCAGCGTTATCATTACCCTTGTACATAATATTTTAGATCTTGTACATAATATTTTAGATTTCTACAAAAAATACTTCATATCAGGAGGTGTTCATGTAAATGGTATTGTGTTTTTAATTTCAAATTCCACTTGTTCATTGTACGTAGGAAAACAATTAACTTCTGTATATTAATTTTGTATTCTTTGTATTTGCTATAATCACTTATGAGTTCCAGAAGTTTTTTTGTATTCTTTCAGATTTTCTACATAAACAATCATGTCATCTGCAAATATAGACAGTTTTATATCTTCCTTCCTAATCTGTAGACATTTTATTTCCTTGCCTTGCCTTACTACAATAGCAAGGACTTCCAGTATGACATTGAAAAAGTGGTGAGGAGACATCCTTCCTTTACACTAGATCTTAATGCAAAAGCTCTGAGTTTCTAAACATTAAGTGTTATGTTAGCTATAGGGGTTTTTTGTAGATAGTCTTCATTGAGTTAAGAAATTTCCACTCTATTCCTAGTTTACTGAGAGTTTTTATCACAAGTTAGTGTTGGATTTTGTCAAATGATTTTTCTGCATTTATTGATATGACCATGTGATTTTTTTTTTGTTTTTAGTCTATTGATGTGATGAATTGCATTAATTGTGATTTTCAAACATTGAACCAGCCTTGCATTCCTAGAATAAAGTCCACTTAGTTGTGGTGTATAATTCTTCTTATACTTTTCTGCATTTGATTTGTTAATATTTTGTTCAGAATCTTTGCACCTATGTTCATGGAAGGTATTGATCTGTAGTTTTCTTGCAATGTCTTTGTCTGATTTTAGTATTAAGGTAATGCTGGACTCGTAGAATGAATTAGGAAGTATCCCCTCTGCATTAATCCTCTGAAAGAGATTATAGACAATGGTATTATATCTTCCTTAAATGTTTGGTAGAATTCACCAGTGAACCCATTTGGGTCTGGTGCTTTCTGTTTGGGAAGGTTATCAAATTTTTATGTATTTTCTTTAACAGACACAGTCCTCTTCAGGTCATCTATTTATATTTGTGTGAGTTTTGGTAGGTTGTGTTCTTCAAGGAATTAGTGTCTTTCATCCAGGTTATCAAATTTGTGGGCACAGTCCCTTGATTATCTTTTTAATTTCCATGTCCAGTTCTATTTTTGACAATGTCAAGTCTAAAAAAGTCATTAGTCCTTAAATGTTAGAATTGTTCTCTTCCATTAATTCATTCTCTTTCCATTTCATTCTTTACTCTTTAGGTCACAGAGCTCATGGTTGTATTTCCTTGAAAGTATAAGTACTTATTCTTAAAATTCTTATTTAGGTAAGATATTTTGGTGTCTTACTTAAGCAGATGTTCTTTCAGAAGGATTTTTATCAGTGTTCTGCATGTTGTATTCATTAACTTTCCAGGAGAGGGGGTATAGAATGTTTCCATCTTGTTTATTTGCTTTTTATTTATTGAACAAGTTTAGCTAGTTTTCTTTCAGCATTCATCTCAGATCTGTTATTTGCCCCCAAAGGATTTAAATAAACTATCCTCAACTTCCCTCACTGTTTATTTGAAGTGTTTGGAATTCCATTTTAATTCATCTATTGGTTTTTTAGCAATACCTCATTGCATTGCCTTTTTAGTAATTGTTCTAGAAACGGTGATATACTTCCTTAACTTTTGCAGCCTACTTGTACCACCTTACATAAAATGTAGAAACCTTGTGGCCATGTAGGATTTGGACAACACTTGAATCCTTCTCTTAGCCTAGGAACTTGAGTGCTTGAAGTTTATGGGTTTTTTATTTTCTTTTTGTTTTCTTCATTTGCCAGGAGTATGAGGAAGAAAGGAGAAGGAAATCCTTTATTTTAGGTATTTTTCTTAAATTCTAAAAGGAAACAAACGATTCCTTTTCATTTTTTGTCCTTCCTCCCCATTTGTGGATACATATATGCAAACATGACCACACACAGGCACACACACACATTCCACCATATACCTGTATAAATGAATGCTCTCCCTTGCTGCATATTCATATTTTCAAAGGCTACTGTCACTTGGAAATTAATAAGAAAAGATTTTAACCTTCACAGACTTGGTCACTGTGATAAAGAGTTTGTCACCAAGAGACAAATGAGGTGGAAAACAGACTATAGTATCATGTATCATGCTTTGGGCCCCATTTTTATGATCACTAAGTTCCCTCAAATCCAAGGATCTTCTGGCTCTAGGAAGTGCTGTGCTTGACCATGTGAAACATCACAACAAAATGTTTAATTTGGTCTCGTGTACCCTCAATCTCCAGTAGACTGACCTTTATTTCAGATAAATAACCAGTGGCTTTCTTGGCAAAAAATATCTGAGCATGGGTCATCCTGTGCTGGGGCACACAGCATCGGGAACAGAGGCAGGAGCATCAGCACTGCTCCAAGTTGGTCTGCAAGGACAGAAGTGGTTTCTGGGACAAGCGAGCCTTCAGAGCCATGTTCCATCTAAACCTCTCAAGATGCTTGAAAGCCAAAGGTTTCCAGCTGTAGCAAATAAGCCTTCTAGATACTTAACAGGGAACTTAATGTTTGAAAAATTTCCATGGACAGAAATATCAGTTATCTTCTTTTAAACAAAAGGTAAATTTCCAGCTGAAGTTAGCATCAGGCACATGAGATGCTATCAGAACCCAGAGTAGATACTGAACTGATGTAACAACATCACATTTTATTTTTAGGCAATTATTCATTCATTGGAGAAAGCATAATGAGCAAAACTATTTCTCTTGTGATGACTGTTTAGCGTCGAACATTTTCAGAGGCTGTCAATATTTTCACAGGTGTCCTATTTCCACTTAAGAACCAGATCGTCAATGTCCCATTAGTTGGCTTTTCCCACTTCAACAGATCCCTCATTCTTTCTTCTTTTCCTCTCCTGCTCCTTTCAACTAATCTTCATAAAATGTTTATAAGAACAATAACGCTTTAAGTAAAAAATTCAAAGAGGTATTGGAAAGTGTAACACAAAAGAACAGATCTTCTGCCCTCAGCCCCTGCACTCCCAGAGGTAGCTACCACAAACAATGGCTTCTTTCTAGGACTTTCCCTACATAGACAATCAGAGAAACATAACATGTTTATTAACAAAAGGACGGATGAATAATGATATATTTAACATCCTATGTTGTACAAAAGGATTTGCTTTAAAAAGTACTCCATAAAGAAGAGTTTTTCTGTGTGAGCCACAGTGTACTTAAAAGAGTAATTTACTTTTAAGTGACAAAATAACTTTCTTGGGGTCCTGCTATTGGGCAGTTTAAATTCATTTTTAAGGCCTGAATTATGTGCTTTGATTGCTTATTTCTCTACGTGATAATAGAAGCTATTCCATTCCACCTCAACCTAATAAAGTGGTCAGATTTAGTGACTTACTTATATTACCCTTTTTTATAGTCTTATGTAGAATATATCTGTATCTCAGGTTGAAATTTGAATGAGATGTTAACTTAGTATTAAAAGTCCACTTTTTACGTAAAAATGTTTGTCAAATTTGAAATCATGAATATTCAGTTTTGTACAAATACACCTATGTATTTGTATATATGTGTAGATTTTTGTATGTTATTTGCTAAAGACTGAGAGGTACAGACCTACCTAGTTCAATATTAGTAAAGAATAAATAAATGTACACACACACACACACACACACAAAATGTCTAACCAAAAAAAGTCTAATACATATTAAGTATGCAAAAGCAATTTTTCAAACTTAATATATATTAGGCATGTTTTCCTATCAGGAAATCTCCACAAGTTTATCTTTCATGAACAGGTTTATCACCCTTTTCATATTTGCATTTTGTTCTACCATACAAGTGTACCCTAATTTTGTAAGCAACATTCCATAGGTTCGACTACTTTAGAGGTTTTAATATTAAATATTCCAATGACTATATTTATGTGTATCTTTAGAAAATTGGGCTAGTGTATCAATAGGAAAAATTTTTATAGGTCTTTATAAAAGTAAACTTTTTTACTGATATAAAAATTTAACAATTGTTAAATATAGAGGAAGGTTTTGTTTTGTTTTGTTTTGTTTTGTTTTGCTCTTTTAAAGTTTCTTCTCATTCTCAGATCACACTCTTTCTTATTTTGGTCTTCTATAAACCTGCCCTAAACTGTGACAAAATTAATCTTTTTAAGAAGTTATGTTGATCTATAAATTCTTCTTTATAGATCATTTAAACAATTATGCTTCATGGACAAAGCTCAAGGCTGGGGCATAACAGCAGCCTCCCCCGTCCCTTTGAACTGGGCATTCTGGAGATTTCACCCCTCAGCCTGACTGGCTGACCTTTGTTGGTTTTACTTGAAGCTATTATTCTAATTGACTCAGTCCTGGCTGACATCTGGATGTGTTTTATAACAGACTGTTTTCATAATTCCACAAAAAAGTTCTCAGGATTAATACTTGTTTATTTTCATCTTCCATTGGACCTTAAGTAAACTGGCAGCCAGTTGTAGCAGAATTCCTTACTGGAAGCCATTTTACATAAATGACGGAGATGGTAAATCCATTAAACCTTGGGCTATCTGTTGCTTTAAAACCTCTTGCCAATTGAACATTATTCAGGAATGACTATAAAGTCAACCAATAGCAAAATACCTAGGAACATTCACAGGTTTGGTGGAGTAGAAGCACCAGGATGTATGATTATGATACGCAGTTACTTTCCTGTGTGAGTAGAGGGACAGCAGGAAGAGGTAGGAGTATACTCATGCATTTGTGCATGTGGACAGCCAAACACACAGGTGGTGAGATACTTTATTGAGATATTATATGTTTTGTTTTGTTGTAGGCATTTTTTTCATCCCTCATATGAATATTTTTCCTTTACTTTTGAGATTACACTTTTAAAGATGATCCAGACACCTAGATTTCAAATTCAGGGCGTTAATCCAGGGCTTTGTTTTTGAAGACCTAGGATCACTGGAGGAATTTAGTTAGGTCATCCTGGACAGAGGTATATTTATATATGCTAACATATGTTATATATGTCATAAGGAATTGCCTCACAGGATTATGGCGGCTAGGAAGTCCCAAGATCTGCAGTCAGCAAGTGGGAGACCCAGGAGAGCCACTGGTATAGTTCCCAACTGTCCCGGCTCAAGGCCAGGCAGAGGAGTTCCCTCCTAGTCAGTGCTTTGTTCTCTTCAGGTCTTCAATTGATTGGGTAGGGCCCACCCACACTGGGGAGGGCAATCTGCTTTACTCAGGGGCTCTGGATTCAAATGTTAATGTCATCCAGAAACAGTCTCACAGACACACCAGAATTATGTTTGACCAAGTATCATGGCTCAGTCAAGTTGACACATAAAATTAACTATCACAACAGATATGCCCAAAAATATTAATTGAAGTATTGCAGCTCATGTTCATTTATAGGACCCTAGATACCTAAATAAATCTATAGCCAAACGAAGGAGTGCCATGCTGTGGTAGCAAAGCAGGCAGGAAGACACAGCAACAGGAATATGTTCTCCCTTATTACAGGCAACACTCAGAATCCAGCATCCCAGTTCAGGAGTATCCCAGAATATGTCAAAATTTTGCAGTGGAGGCCCTGTCCTATATAGAAGGGCAAGCCTCCCATTCCTGGTCCTTTAAGTTCCCCCAACCCCTGAATGGAACTTATAAGCAAGCCACAAACATAAACTGTTCTGAGGCCTTGGCTTCTTCCTACTTATCTCAACCTACCTGCTCTTGCCTTATGCCTCAGTCCCCTTTTAAGCCCTGCTCTCTGCACTCAGGCTCTATATTAGCATTTTCCTCCCAGCCCCTCATGTACTCTCAGACTCACTTTTGGAGCATCATGGACCTCAGATTCCCTTTAGGCACTAGACTATTGTGGCACTTCCTTTGTTCTCTGTAAAAGCCTCTTCACTTCAATCCAATGCCAGGAGCTCCCAGGCTATGCAGAGGGTGGGGATTGGGGTCTAAACTAGCAGGCAGGTCTGTCCGGCAGATGGACCAAGCATCTTGCCAAGTAGTCTCAGACAGAAAGTCTGCTTCTAGGGGGAAAAGAAGAAGAAAAAAGAAATACAGAACAATATCCTATTGGTTCTGTTTCTCTGAAGAATCTTGACCAATACATCGGTCTATACATTTGTACAATTATCTCAGGATAAATTCGTAGGAGAGAGACTGCCAAGCAAAAACATATATACTTTCTAATTTGACACACACCACCAAATTTCCATTCAGAAATGTTGTGTTCATTATAGTCCCAAACAGCATTGTTTCTCGGTGTTGTTACTTTTAGGTCAGTTTTGTCAAATTCTCATTTAAGGTTTCTGACGCTAAGACAATTATCATATGGTTTCACTCATTTATGGAACATAAGAAATAGGAAGATCGGTAGGAGAAGGAAGGGAAGAATGAAGGGGGGGTAAACAGAAGGGGGAATGAACCACGAGAGACTGTGGACTCTGGGAAACAAACTGAGGGCTTCAGCAGGGGGGGATTGGGATAGGCCGGTGATGGGTATTAAGGAGGGCATGTATTGCATGGTGCACTGGGCGTTATACGCAAATAATGAATCATGGAACATTGCATCAAAAACTGGGGATGTACTGTATGGGGACTAATATAACAAAATAAAAATTATAAAAATTAAAAATTAAAAAAATTTTTAAAAAGAACTGGAAAAAAAATATCTTGATTCAAGAAGCCTCCCCCATCACAAGATTACAAAATTATTCTCCTAGATTTCCTTTTAATACTTTGATAGTTTTATTATTTTATATTTAATTAATCTGATAAGGATCTAAATTTATTACTGTTGTTGTAATTTTGTTGTTAGTATTGTGCCAAATAAGTAGTTGTGCTAATATACTTTACTGGGGAATAAACCCTTGCCACACCGATTTAAACACGATTTTTACTATTTTAGAAATCTTCCTAAATACAAGCATGTGTTTCTGGATATATGTTTCCGCTCCATCTCTCCCTGTTGGTCCTTCTCCTCTGAGATTAGTTCAAGGCTATTCTGATCACTGAAACACTGTGATATGCTTTAATAGCTATACAACAATTACCAGATAATTACCCTCTTCTTTTCCAGAATTTTCTTGGCTTTCCTTGCATGTTTCATTTCCAGATAAACTTTAGAATCTTTTGGTTAATTTCTGAAAAAAAATCACATTGGGATATTGACTAGGTTTACACTAAGACTGTGTATTAATAAAAGAATCGGCATCTATACAACACTGAATACAATTCTGAAGATTGTTATCTGCGGTTTTATTTTTTTAATGCTATTTTTATTACGTTACGTTATCAGGCTCATGCCATAGCCATTAAAGGGATTTGGCAATTTTATTTCTTTTTGCAGCAGTTTCTGGAACAGTTTCAGTAAAATAATTATCTGTTCCTTAAGTTTCAACCACATACTCTAAGTTATTATTCCCTAAATAGTCTCTAATGGCAGTTCTGATGTTCTCTGTGACATAAAGAGTTGTTTTAAAAGTATTTTTAAGCTTTCAATACATCTTCTTGCCCTTCTGTCATTTATTTCCAGTTTTGTTCTATTGGCGAGCACTTGTGAACTTTCCATGTGACCCACGTCTACAGTTCCGCAGCTCTGTGTGTGCTGCACCTCACCCATGGCTCTCCTGCTGTGATCCCCATTACACATATGTGGACTTCCGTGCATCTGACCTCGGCTTCTCATAATTGTGTTCACCATCTTTATACCTCTACAATTTTCATTTTCCTGTGGGAGAATTTTTATGTTATGGTTTAATAGCCATATGGCCATCGCCAACCAAATACTTGCTCATGCAAGCTTCTACACCACCTAATCTGTTCGTCATTGCTGCTGGGCCATTTTCATTTGTAACTATGTTTTTTCAACTCAAATCCATCAATTTCTTGTTGCAGATTATCCTCCTTCACAAATTCACAGTATTCTTAACGTTTTTATTGAAAATTCAAATCCGGAGGCACCTGGATGGCTCCATCAGTTGAGTGTCTGACTCGTGGTTTCAGCTCAGGTCATGTTCTCATGGGTCCTGAGATCGAGCCCTGCCTGGGGCTCCGTGCTCAGTGCGGGGTCTGCTTGGGATTCTTTCTCTCTTCTTCTCCCTCCCTTTCTGCTCCTCCACTCCCCCCTCTCTCTCAAATAAATAAATCTTTTAAAAAAGAAGAAAAGAAAAGAAAATCCAGATTTTCAAAATTTCTTCTTTTTCTTGGAGTCAGTCTATGGCTCTGAGGCCAAATGAAACCAGGTGTGTGGTGATTTTTTCCTGCCTGATTACCCTTACAAAGGGAGATCTGTGCAGCATTGGGAGCGTCTGTCTAAGACTGCTGGCTTCCAATTAGAATCTCTCAAGCTAAGATCAAAGAATGGAAAAGTCAAGATTTCTAGGTGAGTTTCCAGTAGTGTGTAGGAGGTGGCGATGAATTTGGAATTGGAGATGGAGGTAACAGGAGGTTTCAGCTCAGTGCTAAGCAGTTTATCTTCTGTATTTCTTGGGAGCACTGACAAGGCTGCCCTTGCTAAAAGCAGGCCCACCCTGCCTCTGCCTTTTCTTTCACATGGACCTCTCTCCACCAAAGCAAATAAAAGTAGGTGGACAAAACCCTGAACTCTCTCATTTGGAACCCCTGATGGTTGGCTCTACCTTCCCCACAACTCATGCTTTCCCTGTGGCTTTTTGTTCTTGTTCCATAGATTTTCTGTCTTGTCTCTTTTTTGAGGATACCAAACAGATGTTTTCTAAAACATTCTCTTCCCTGTGAATGACTTTAGTGACTGACTCTCTTTCTCTAAGTCTTCTAGATAATATGTTATTTTTCTTAAGCTGTGCAATCATTCCATGGAACTCATACAAGGAAAAACTGTATCCAGGCCTGGCACCTGCCAACAGATGCTGGATGCGACTTGCCCTGGGTCACTGCCCCAATCCTTCTTTGAGGAGTTCAATGGTCCCCTCCAAAGACTGTCTGGAGAGCTAAGAGATAGAACCCTTAGCGCTGTTTTCCCTTCAGAGCGGTCTCTCGGGTGGAGCTGGGACTCTGATCTTAGTGAGGCAATGTTGCCTCCCATGGACTGGTAGGTTCTGTGGTTAGAGCATCACGTGCAGCCTACCAACCTTTTCAGGGTTCTGTGGTGAATAAACTCTACCCATCATCATGCACCACTCACATCTTTTTTCCTCTAGATTTCTCTCTTTCTCTTTTGACAAATAAAAATAATGCCGGGGCGCCTGGGTGGCACAGCGGTTAGCGTCTGCCTTCGGCTCAGGGCATGATCCTGGTGTTATGGGATCAAGGCCCACATCAGGCTCCTCCGCTATGAGCCTGCTTCTTCCTCTCCTGCTCCCCCTGCTTGTGTTCCCTCTCTCGCTGGCTATCTCTATCTCTGTCGAATAAATAAACAAAATCTTTTTAAAAAAATAAAAAATAAAATAAATTAAAATAATGCCATCAGTCTTGAAGTGCTTGCTATATTCAAAAGACTTCATATGTATTCTTCCATTTAATCCTCATGACCACTCTATAGAGATAAGCGGTATTATTATCACCCCCATTTTATAGATGAGAAAACTGAGCTGAAGAGGTTGAGTGACTTAGCAAATTTCACACAGCTTGTGACTGGTCAAGGAATTTGATCCTGATTATCACTTAACAACTCTTTTTGAAGGAGCTCCAAAATCAGAGGTCCAATGTGTCCCTCACATTGCCTTTTGCCCCACTGAGTCACAGGCTGGGTGTCATTGTCTTGGAATGGATTCACGAAGGCAGGGCTGTGGGTGGCAGAGCATGCAGGGCAGGGGTGATAACCCCAGCCCTCCTCTGCTCCTATTATATCATTGTGAGGTTTGGGGGTGGTTCCTAGATACTTTGACCACGGTGGTCCCACTGGGGGTACCAGGCAGCACTTACCCACGTGGGGCAAACAAAGAAGCATCCTGCTTCTTGGTGGTTGTCTTCAATGCCCCAGCTAGGGGAACAGAGCCTATATGTTTTAGGGATGCATTTCTCAGTCCACTTCTCTCTGTGACATAGACTTAGGTTTCCTTATCATTGCTTTCTAGGGATTTTGTGTACCTTCGGGGAATTTTCTCTCTCTCTCTCTCTCTCTCGAGTTTATTTTTAGTCCTTTGACATCAGGAAATGAGAAATAAACTGCATTCAAGCAGTGACCATGAAGATGAAAAATATTCAGAGTGTGATACAAATGCGTGTTCGACTCCTAAGAAAGTATGAATAAAATATTCTTTTCTAATAGACAATATTGTCTATTTAATTATACAATATTAAAAAATCAAGATCGTTTTTCTCTAGGTTTTAGAAATAAATACATTTTTCTACTGTTCTCAAAATAAATATTAGTGGAACACTTGTGCAGTGATAGCTGGGATTCTAACACATTCTTATGTTATTTTTTTAATAATATTTTTTATTATATTATGTTAGTCACCATACAGTACACCCCTAGTTTTTGATGTAAAGTTCTATGATTCATTACTTGCGTATAACACCCAGCGCTCCATGCAATACGTGCCCTCCTTAATACCCATCACCAGCCTATCCCATTCCCCCACCCCCCTCCCCTCTGATGCCCTCAGTTTGTTTCCCAGAGTCCATAGTCTCTCATAGTTCATTCTCCCTTCTGTCTACCCCCTCCCCTTCTTCTTCCCTTTCTTCTCAGGGAATTTTAATAGAAGTGGGAGGCATGGCCTATCCTCCACTATGTGGACCAGGAAATCTCTGAAGCAGTTGACTTGATTGACATTTGTGTTCAGTCTTAGTCTGCTATCTGGTCTCATGCCCCCTTATTTCTGTTTCTTTTTTCATGTTCTCTCATTTTCCTTCAGGCTATGATTGATTTGCCTTAACTCTGCATCAATCATCAAACTGTTATTTCATACAACATCTTGCAAGTTTTGCTAACGGATCAAACTCAAACTGCCCCAATCTGAGTTCACCTTTCCCTCTTCCAGAACTCCTCCCCACATCATGTCACACACTTTGTAGTGACTTCACACTCCTCCCAGGTCTTCAGGCTAGAAACCAAGCTTCTTTCTCTTCACTCTCCTCAGCCAGATAAGAGCCAATTCATGTAGTTCCATCTCTACATTCCCACACAAACACCTGTCTCCTTTCAACTCTGCTGCCATCAGCCTAGATTGGCCTCCCAGTCCTAAGGCTGGTTTTCCTGAGTCCAGCCTCTTACATCTCTGATGTACCCTTCATCTGCCACTACATGCTCTAACAACATCATACTAACCCACGCATATCCCCCAAAGTCTTGCAGAGCATGGCGTCCACACCTGATATTCATGCCTCTCCCTAACCTCTGTTTTCATCTCCCATCGCACTTATCCATGATCTCTACAGCCTGGTAGTGCTGGGCTCTCACTCAGCTTTTGTGAAATCAGTGGTCTCACTCAGGAATGTCTTTCCCTGAACTGTATCTACTTAACAATATTTGGGCCCCAAATGTAATGCCACCTACTCAGGGGCACTTCTAGGGATCTCATCCCTACTGTGACCTATTGCCAGTGAATTCTGACTTAATTGATCCCACCTTGTAATACAGAGCTCCACTTAGCTGTCCACATGTTCTGCTTCAAATACTACCCTCTAATCAGCCTTTGTGTGTCTGAGCTGGGACAGGCAAGAAAACATGGTGGCCATGCAACACTTGGAGTGAACATGTTTATGAGGACACTGCAGCCATGTCCAGGAGTGTCCTCACCCTACTGATTCTCACAGAAACAGTGTTAATGGGAAGAGCCACATATTGAACTGATTGGCCGTGAAAAGGATATCAGATACAGCACAGCATAATGACATAATAATTATCATATATAAATAATCATCATAGATACAAACATTAACAATAATGGTAACTAATTATTCAAGTGACCTCAGATCTCCTGGTTCAGACTTTGGGTGGGAGTGCTCCTCTCCAACATTAGAACTTAATTTTGCAAATTATGAAACTTACTTCTGGGTTTTCTTTCAGAAATTAAAGGCCCAGAGATAGAGGGGCTGTGGTAACTTTGAACTTCTGCTTCCTATGAAGTGCATTTGAAGAGAAAAGTCTGAAATCAGGGAAAGTGGAAGTCCGTACATCTCCTTGAAGAATTAACTGTATAAGCTGCCCATTTAGCCCTGAAAAGCAGGCAATAAAACAGCCAGGGTATCAGTCAGCTGATGACTAAGTTATGCTACAGTAACAAATAACTCCCAAATCTCAGTGGCTTAAAATAACGAAGATTAATATCTTGCTCCTGCTACATGTCTACCTTGGGTCAGCAAGGAGGATCTTCTCCTCACAGTCATTCAGGAATCCAGCCTGATGGAGCAGCCACTATTTCCAAAATTCCAGTCACTGTGCCTGAGGGCAAGAGCACGGGAAAGGACTTCACATCAGCAGTTGAAAGCTCTGGTCTGGAGGTGAAGCATCATTTCCTCTCATAACTCGTTCACCAGAAGGAATTACATGGCCCCACTCAATCACAAGGGAACCAAGAAGTATAATCCTTCCATATGCTCAGCGGGGAGGAAAAGAAGAAAATGTGGCAAACAGCATTAACAATGGCTATGGACAGCTTCATATGCCTCCTCTAGTCAGTGGTATCAATTCTCAGGCCAGTGAGACCTACAAGTACTATGACATCTGCTCAGAAGATTGTGGTGATGTTCAAGGAGAGCCATAGTACTTCTAGCACACCAGGGAACACATAACCGACTTTCACCCTAAAGAAGGGCTTCTTAGAGCCCCTTTGTGGTTTTCACTTTTCTTTACTTCTTTTTTGCATTTGCAAGCTAATTTTTCTACCTTGTGTTAGACTCACCATAGAGAATTAGCTATTAGTAAGGATTGGAACTGATTTTGCAGATGGAAAAAAAATAAGGTATGAATTATATCTTGATGAAATCACTGACAAATCATGGGCTGAACTGAACCCAGTATTTTCTCCTTTGGTGAGGAGGTCAGTGTTATTCCAGGAGTCAGGTTATCTGCACTGGGCTAGATGATGATAAATAATCATGTCAGAATTCTCCAACTTCTTTTTTCTTTTTCAATGAAATGGTGAAGCTTGCCTACATATCTCTAGGATCTCTTTTGTTCTAAAAAGTTGTGAATATAAATTATTGAGGAAAATTAGTTTTCACTGCTATTCTTGCTAAAAACAATCTCATCTTCTTGGACAGCACCTCATTCTCCCTGAGCCCTTGTTGGATTTCCTCAGATTAACTCCTGAAGTCCCTTTTCTCACTTGGTGCCCTTTGCCTGGACAGGGTCCTCCTGTCCTCTGTATGTCTACAACCTCCAGACTGATAGCTTCAGAGGTTCAAGTATATGCACCCAGATGCCTTTACTGTGTCTCCATTTGGGTTTCTCATACTCATCTCAAAATGTCCCAGAGGTAGGGTCTCTCCCACTCTCAAGCAGATCTTCCTTCAATGTTACCAATCTTAGTAAGCCAGTTGCTTGTGCTCAACACTGAGGAGTTATCCTGGACACCTTCTTCTTCATTCTCATCCAGTCCAACCATTCCATTCAATAATTATGGCCTATTCTACCTCTAAAGGATTCAACCCATTCCTTCCTCTCCACCTCCGCCACCCCCCTACCCTGGCTGGGTCACTGCCATGGATTTCTTAGACACCAGTAATTAATCATCCCCCTTGTTGGTCTTAGTGCTTCTACTTAGTGCTTCTACTCCCTCTACTCCTCCCCAATCCCTTCTGGACACAGAAGGTGGAACAATATATTTTTTTAAGGATTTATTTATTTATTTTAGAGAGTGGGGGAGGGGCAGAGGAAGAGAGAGAATCTCAAGCAGACTCCTCACTGAGCATGGAGCCTCCAGGCTTTCCCTGCCATTCATTCCAATCTTGGTCCCTTCTAGATTGCTGTTTTTATTTCTTTACATCATTTATCACATATTTTAATTATGTTTATATCCACGATTCATCACTTGCTTTCCGTGCTAAGTTATAAGCTCCATGAGAGCAAGCATGCCCATTCAGTTCATCATTCTGTCCAGCCCTCTTTCCACAAAACTAGTAGTCTTTGGTACATAATAAACATCAAGAAGTCTCCATATACTACATGAATAACTCTAATTACCTAACTCTTGGAATAATACTGTACCAAAGATGACTTCTAAGGTCATTCATTGTGTTATCAAAAGAAAAGCAAAATAAGACATGCACAAAGTCATGACAACATTCTGTGTAATAGAAAAAGACTGAGCTAAGCCATGCCCATAGTCAGGGACAAGTTAAATAAATGATGGTACATCTGCATAATGGAGGATTATACAGCTTTAAAAAGGAGTAAGGAAGATCATTAGATATCATTACATTAAAAAACAAAAGACGAGGTGCTTAAGAGTATGCTAGCTCTTATCTAAGAAAGGAGACAATATAAATAGGCATCTGCCTGTTTTTTGTTATTTGATAAATGAAATGAAGAAAACAAAACTTAATTCTTTTAAAATGTTTACCTGTGGCAGGTATCTGGGTGGCTCAGTCAGTCAAGCCTCTGACTCTTGATTTCAGCTCAGGTCATGATCTCAGATTCATTAGATCAAGCCCCAAGTCGGGCTCCACACTGGGCATGGAGCCTGCATGGGATTCTCTCTCTCCCTTTGCCCCTCCCCCCACTCAATGAACCTGTTCACCTCTACAGGATTTATCTTAAGGACAAAAAGAATACAAATAAATTTTTTAAAGGATTCAGTAGCCTTATTTTAATTAGTAATAAGTGGTGCTGTTGACATTGTTATTTTAAAGCTATACATACACACAGACACACACACCACCGTGTTATTGGAAATCAAGAACTTTTAGTGTAAGTGAAGAAAATTAACATAAAATCAAATAAGTTAAATAAGATCCTTGTAATCTTTTTTTTAAGATTTTATCTATTTATTTGAAAGAGAGAGAGAGAGCGCGTATGAGCAGGGGGAGGGGCAGAAGGAAAGGGAGGGGTGGACTCCCCACTGAGCAGGGAGCCAGAAGCAGGACTTGATCCCAGGATCCTGGAATCATGCCCTGAGCCGAAGGCAGACACTTAACCAACTGAGCCACCCAGGAACCCCAAAATCCTTGTAATCTTACATTTGATTTAGAAATACAAGTATGAACTCATAATACATTTTTCTATTTCAAATAAACAGAAATATATATTTCCTAGTTCTGTGCAAATATGTATTTCCGCTGAAAATATCTAGAAGCAATGAAAAGCAAATAGTAATAATCACCAAGCATGCAGACTTTACTATTCAGATCTCAGCAGAAAATGTATAAGATGATTCTAGACTACTTTTCTTATACCAGAAAACAAGGAAGTCACCCAAGACTACCAAGGAAATGTCAAAAGGACCCAGGGGCTAACCTGAAAGAATTCTCATTAGCCAAGATGGACAATTTAAACATTAAAAAAAAAAAAACCAATGTTTGCAATGAGTTGAACAAAATCAAAGAAGTTAAAATCCATTTGTGCATAATGACAGCAAAAATACTGCATTGGTCACATTGGAGATTGCTAGACCCAGATCATTATTTTGAAAACTAGTGAATAAATAAAAAGAATCAAGCATTTATCTGGACTTTCCTATATAAATCATCTTTTGGGGAAAGCAAAAATTGATGACCTAAAGTTCTTATTTATAGAATAATTTCAGCTAATAATTGCAGAAAGAAATATTGTGTTAGAGTGTCAACCTTAATTTAAAAATGAACCTGACAATGAATGCCAATAGTTTCTAAATCGATTGGCTGGAAGGTTGATGAGAAATTTCTTATTGGATGGATCAGGCTGACATCACCTGAGCCTACTATCTTCACATCCCAAAAGGAAAGTCACTAGCCTTCCAGTGTCCCTGGTGAGATGCAATCAGAAAGACACTGCACCAACCGGGAAATAGTTTTACAAAAAATCCAAATCTGATCAAGTCTCTAAATCTAATTATCAAAACAAGATAGAGAAACAGCACCATATAGTGAAGTCAACAAATCCAGAATGTGGACAATTCTACAAGACAAATGACTCAGTTTCCTCAACAAATAGATAACAAGGGAAAAAAGGAGGAAGAAATTTTGGTTGATATAGATATATATAGATATATAGATATAGATATAGATATAGATATAGATGTATATAGTGCACATTGTTTTATTTCCTTTTTTTAAACTACGAAAAGAACCAGGGAAATTTAAGCACTGATTGGATATTAGATGATATTAAGGAATTATTTTTCATAATTCTAATATGATCATGGTAAAATGGTTATATTTGTTAAAATAGCACATTTCTCTTAGAAATACATAGTTAAGCATTTATCAGTGAAACGGTATCTCTGGATCTTCTTTTAAATAATTCATTGGGGGAGATTAAAGCAGGGATGGAAGGGATGGAGTACAACTGAAGCAAGAAAAAAAAATTGCAGCTTAATGCTTAACCTCAGTTTCCCGAATCTAAATATCTACTTTCCAGATATTAATAAACATGTTCCTAGTTATATTAGAGAATAAAAATTACATATGGTTTTGTCACAATAATTATAGTTTTAAATATAAGATTAATTCCTAAATATTGTTCATGTGTCCCTCACCCTAAGTACAATGGATTGGCAAAACCAGGAGCTCCCTCAACCCCTGTTGGGGTCACCTGTTGGGGAAACGCCTCAGCTGCCACTTCGATCACCATGCTGCTCCCCTACACCAGGCTAGGTGCCACAGTTTGCACAGGCTGCTCTTGGAAGGACAGAAACTCAGTCAAGTGACCACCCAGCTCCAGGTTGTGGCATCTCCTCTCCTTCCAGCCTAGTTCTGAGGGCTCAAAGCAATATATTCTGCCCATTCTCTTGACATCTCATGGCCTGTATTTATAACTTAGACTGGAGATTCCCTATAGACACCTGCCCTTGTTCCTTCCCACTCAACCTCCTTCCCTCTCCTGTCAGAACTCCCAGCCATGTCCTTTTCCTGAAAGTCTCCTGCCTTCATGAATTGGTTAAGACAGTCTCTCTGCCCTCTCAGCAGAGAGGAAAAGGTGGACTTCCCCCTCTCGCCTCTAATGATGCATGTGTCATTGCCCGTGACACTTCGTCTATCTGAAATCATTACAACCAGAGAGAACAGGCTTCTAAAGATTAGAGACAAGTAAAGAGTCCAAAGATGCATCTATTTAGCACAAAGAACCTGTGGGTGTTTAAAGGCAGAGGGCAATCAGTAGTTAAGATCCCATCAGCAGTGGCTGCCATGTTCGTGGTGACCTGTCACCCCACTGAAGTACACAGGATACTGTCACAGAGCAAGCCAGACCTTTGGGATCAGACACATGTTGATTTGGAATCCATATCAGCCTCTTTCTAGACATTTCAATTTGGACAATAACTATTACTTTCTGGGCCTCTGGTTCCTCCTCTGTGCAATAATCTCGGTAACCCTGCTTCACTGGATTACATGAAATGTTATATGCAAGCCCTGCACACTGAGCTTGCATGTGGGAGCCCTGGTGAGTTTCTTTGTGAACTCCAAAAGGGTTACTTTGGCAGCCAAAATGGATTTTTCTGGAACATCATGTCCATGCTCAAAGCAAACAGTTTACTCATCTCATCTTGTTCCAGAAGTCATCCTTTATCTTTTTGGGTTTCTGGCCTAGCTCTCCAGCCCTGGAAGCCTTTGGCCCCGGCCCCCTTCTGAGTTCAGGGCTCTTGCATTCATTAGATCACATGGCAGCAGCATCCCCTGTCACTTATCTCGATAAGGCACCGTGGGAGGGAGTGCTCTGGCAAGGACTGTATATCTGAATGAGGGAAAACAGAAGATGCTGCAGTTCTGTACTCCTCTGAAATTGATGAATGATTTCCTGCCAAGGCCAATCAAGCTGCTAATTAATGATCTGGTAATGGCACCCACTGTCCCCTGCCCAGCTCATTTGTCTTCCCTACGTGGACAGATTAAGGGCTATAAATATAGTCTTGGGCTCTTGTTCGCCCCATGGGTTTCTTGTTCTCTGTTTTTTTAGGGCCTCGTGGCTTAGGGTAGGTGCCAGTGGTGAAGGGTTAAAGGTGAGTGTCCTTGCAAGAGTTCCTAGGGACGTCAGGGGCAGAAGGAGGGGAAGAGATAACATTTGCAAGTATCCATCAGGGACCAGGAATATACAAGTTCCTTAACAGTGCTTATTCTGTTCACCTCAGGCAACCTTCAGAGGCAGATGAGGTGGGAAGGATTACTCCCATTTTGCGATGAAGGAAGGATGTTCAGAGAAGATAAGTAATATGTTCAAGGCCACATAGCTAGCAAGTGTTTCCTATGAGATTTCAACACAATCAGTTTGATTCCAAAACCGTCACCTGCAACCGCCGTGCTGTATGCTTCTGACCAAAGCCAAGGATCTGCAGAATCTAAACAATCCATCTAAACAGTTATGGGTATAATATACACAAAATTCAGGATTTCATGGGAGGAAGGGATGCGACCCGGGAAGAGCACAAACATAGACTTTCAAGTTGTGTGGTAAGTTCATGGATGGTCGTTTTTACATTGGACTTCATTACTGACATATGTTACATAAAATATACATACCAAATAGTATATAAAAGAAAATATCTAATGCCTAAACAAAGGTCTTCTCAGTCCCAGTCAAGCCCTCCTTCGTCCCCCGTCCCCCACCCCCAGAGCATAAGGCAGCCCCATTCCTAAATGTAATACACTTTCAAACACCAACTGCACACAATTGCGAACAGCCCGAGAAACCCTGTTATACCAGTGTTCACACTTACCTTTGCGAGTGGAAACAGCAGGAAGGACAGCAACAGGGTACCTGCTCCTGGCTGGTTGTGATGGTGGACACAGTACACCAAGCTCACCCTCACCTGTGGGGAGAAAGCTCCCATTCTAACCTCACGGATCCTTGCACTCTCTAGTACTTTCCATCCATAGCCATCCTTTCTCCTTTTTACTCTCAAAATGAGTATCTCCAGAATAAAGGAGGGAGTGCACAGTGTGGCTTGTGTTGAGGGGGATGAAGGAGTGCATGGGGAGTAAATGAGGTGAGGAAAGAAAATCAGCCCACCAGCAGAGGCAGTGAGCCCTTCCCCTGGACAGACAGATGAGTGGTAATGGTGGTGCACTGAAGCAGAAGGGCGTTGTGCTCTCCTGCACCCAAAACCATGCCCCCCTCCAAAAACTAAACTGTCTCTAGCAAATGGTGGCTCATAACTACAGATAGTGCTTGGCTGCTTGGCCTTTGCCGGAAGCTGTACAATGGAGCCACCCTGCAGCTTCCCCGGGGTCAGGGGGACTACCCAGCCACCTTGGGAATGGGAAGCGCTGCTGTGAACACACAATTCTCTACAAATGCAAGGACAGCATTACAGAAGGATGTTCAGGGTTGAGCGAAAATTACAGTATCTTAGAATATTTTTAAATGGACACAAACATCCATGAAACTGATGCTTGGCAGAAGGGCCACGCAAGGCTTTGGCCTTGGCCTTGGCCTTGGCCCTTTCCAGAGCCTGCTAGACCCCCCACAGTCACCTGGAAGTGCCCCTCTTCCCCTTTTCTCCCTCCCTGCCCAGCGCAGTACCCAGCCTCCACCCCCACCCCTCCTCATTCTCCAACCCTCCCTTCACCCAGGCCAAGCCTGGCTCCCAGGCCTCTGTGGGTCCACTAGGCCCGATGGGTCTGAGACTCCCACATTCCACGCAGAAAGACACCTGTCCTCTATGATCAGACTCTGCTGTATGGGATAAACCCCGACACCTCACAGAAATAAGTCCCCAAGAGGAGGTCTGAGTCAAGCTGTCTTTCCTTGTCCAGCTTTGTAAGGGGCACCTCAGCCCAGAGAAGAGGACTGGGGTCCTACATGCCTCTCCGTATTTCTCTGATCAGCCTCCTACATTCCATGCTGAGGCTAGGGAAGGCAAGGTGAGGGGTAGGGGGCCAAGGAGTTAAGGTCATGCCTTTCAGGTTATTACTTCAACCTTTTTTGGTGTGCCAGAAATTAACACAATCTATTTCACTTTTTTTTTTTTTTTTTTAAGGTAAAGCCTTCCATAAGCCTTACTGACCTGGCACATAGAAGTTTGTTCTTAAAAAAAAAAAAAAAAGTTTGTTCTTTAGAGAGAGAGAGAGACAAATCAAGAAACAGACTCTTAACTGTAAAGAACACACTGATGGTCACCAGAAAGGAGGTGGGGGATAGGGATGAGTTAAATAGGTGATGGGGATTAAGGAGTGTACTTGTGATAAGCGCTGGATGATTATGGAATTGTTGAATCACCGTACTGTTCACCTGAAACTAATAGCACTGCAAGTTAACTAACTGGAATTAAAATAGAAACTTTTTTAAAATAATAAAATAAATTTTAAAAGTATTTTTTATTAACTTTGCTCTTTGATTCTTTTAGCAGATCTTCACCTCAGTGCACAAGTTTATTCTAATTTCCATCATATAATCAATTAATGACAAAATAGCCAAAGAGATGGTGGTGAATCATTACATCTACCACATGGTGGGCAGTCTGGATAGTTTCTCAAGTGACACCTGAGGCTCCCTTTGTATACTCTCAGTTCCAGTAGTGCAAGAAGAAGATCTTGATCTATTATTTTTAAAACAGGTAATTCTGGGTTGTTTTTTTAATAACTCAAACTAAAAAGAAAAAAATCTTGGATAATCATTTTCACAGCAGCATCATTCTCAAGGCAGTGGGCAATGACAGCTTCCCAGAAGCTCTTATCTTATCTGCCCCAAATTGCTCTTATCTGTCCCAAATTAAGGGAAGTTTCAGCTTCAGCAAGTCAGAGCAATTCAGAGAAGAAGCAATGCCCTGACCTTTGGCAAAGATAATTATAAGTTGGTCCCACTCCATTTCTTCTGTTAACCCAGAGTCTCTCCACTTTGAGTTTCATAAGGTCCACAGACCACTCCAGAGATCCCAAACCAATCTTCATTTATTGATGGAACAGAGAAAGCATTAACCACATGATGGAGAAAATCACAAATGTCCCTTACTTCTGTTCAGGCACAGATGAAGCTCTTTCTAGGTCCAAACACTGTGGACCAAACACCAGGGACATCAGAGATGGTTAAGAACAAAGTCTTCCTTCTAAAAGCTAGCAGTCCAGTGAAAAAGTAGGCTCAAGATACAAGGCCCCCTGGGACATGGACAAAAGATCATGAGCAAATATGGCTATGACAGGTGAGGTCTGGAAAAGCTCTTGGGGAAGGTAAGATTAGATCCTGGCCACCCAGCAATGACATGGTGCATTTGCAAGAAACATTTGCATGGAAGCAAAATAGGTGGGAATTGTTCAAGAAATAACCTAATGTAGTAGACTTGTGAGGTATAGAAATATTGAGGTGCCTAAAGCCCAGGAGGAAATGTCTTCTAACCAGCATCCCGTCACCTACCCCCAAGTCTGGGACATCTAGAAAGAACACCAAAATTGTAAGCAACCATGATCCTTCTAGACTCCTCTTACTTCACTGTTGATCCCAAAGTACCTACTGGCCTCACCTGACCATTTAAAAAGCAATTCTCAGGCCCTTGTCAGTGATTCAATGAGGATATTGCAAGATGGAGTGATTCTTTCTGAAGTCAGAGCAAGTTATCAACGAGGTCCAGTGCTAAGTCATAAATTGCAAAGAGACAGGGCACTGACCTGGACAGATTGCCTAAATGAAGATACCAGCTGGACCCTCAAGGTCTTCCACAGGTGTTTCGGAAAGGCTGCAGGTGTGGCTGTGGGGCTCTTTCACCTGGAACTGCTTCTCCTAAGAGTCGTCCACCTATGAGCCAACATGATGAGATTACTGTATAGTAAGTCCTTCCTTATCCATGGAGGATACATTCCAAGACCCCCACTGAATGCCTGAAACCATGGATTGTGCCAAACCCTATGTATACAACACTCTCTGGCTCAACACATTGCCATCAATAGGAACACATCTTCTGTTCATGTCCTTCACCAACAGATTTAATGCCTTTGCCATCTTAACTAAGTACTTATCACATGCCATGCCCTTAACTTTTACAGTTTGAGGTCCAACAGCAAAACCAGCACAAGTTTCTTTTTCCTTCTTTCATTTCACAATTTTCACAGAGGATTCATTCTTACCATAGATCTTAGAGACCCTAGCATATGATTTTTTTTCTTTCCTTATGAAGTCAAGAACTTTTACCTTTTCAGTTAGAGAAAGCACTTCACAGCTTCTCTTTGACATACTGGAACTGCCGGCATTGCTACTCACACTTTGGGGCCATTATTAAGTAAAATAAGGGTTACTTGAATGCAAGCACTGTGATACAGCAATAGTCAATCTGATAAGCAAGATGGCTACTAGAGTGACTAATGGGTACGTAGCGCATACAGCGTGGATATGCTAGGCAAAGGGATGATTCACGTTGTCTAGGCAGGATGGAGCAGGACAGCACAAAATTTCATCATGCTACTTAGATTGGTGCACAGTTTAAAACTTATAAATTGTCTGTTTCTGGAATTTTCCACTTAATATTTCAGATCACAGTTGACCACAGGGAACTGAAACCATAAAAAGCAAAGCCATGGATAAGAGAGGACTACTGTAATGCTTTTTCGTGAAAGTAAAGCAAACACATTAAAATAAGTTCTCATGTAATTCATGATAAAGCAGAATTGGTGAAACAGAAATTCATGTGGATGTGTAATTTAAGTAGGAAATTCAGCAAGTAATGAATTTAATTTTGGCCCCAACTAAAGTTTGTCTTATTTTCAAATACTGGGTTATTTCCTTAGTGACTTCTCAGTCAGTGCTATCTCAGTCAGCTGTTTCTTTTAGTGTAATATCATTTTAATGTTGTATTCCCTATTTTTAAAAACTTTTCTGAAGTGAAGCTGTCAATACATGTATTGCTAAATGAACTGTATGTTTAAGAATAATTTATATTAATAACAGGTGACTTGATTAATTGGAGGAGGAACATATACTATTGCTGTATTTATGACTGTCAATGTTTGAATAACTATATTTAATGTCTTAAGTTATTAGGTTAGATTGATTCATTCTCCAAGATCAAAGCACATAGCTCATCATTTTCCAAAGTGGATCTTCTATGTAAGCCTTTGAAAATATTTAATTTTCCCTCAGTGTTACAGTAGAAAAGTTGTTCTAAATTCAATAGAGGAAGTTATAGACCATTTAACTACCTGAAGGAAGATAAGTATCATGTGACATTTTTGTAAATATTTTCTGAATGCACAGAATGATACGATATGAATAAGTCATTACTTATGGTATATAGTAACAAAAAATACTGCATTTGCATCATTTAGGTTTGGGTTTGTCTGCAAGTAATAGAAGACCCAACAGTGCTGGCTTATGTGTCTGCAGTAACAATGTAGGAGAAGTGGCCCACAGCTGCTATGGAGGCTCATGGTGTCGCCAGGATCCAAACCCCATCTGTAGGCCCAAATATCATGCTTAGCATGAGATTTCTGCACCTTAGTTACAGGGTGGCTCCTGCATTCCCAAGCACTGTGTCCGTATACCAGGATGGGAGAAGGATGATGGATGTTGAGGTGAAGGACAGAGGGCCAAAAGCATGGGCCAGTCCTGTCTGATCATAAGAAAAAAAATTGTTTTTGCTTTAGCTCTACCTAGTGACTCTCATTTCTATCCAAACAGACAGAATTGGGTCCTATGTCCACCCATAGATATTAGGGCATCTGTAAAGTTGATTACTCATCAGTAGGCATTGACATACCAAAGTTCTAGTAGTAGGAAAGTAGAGAAGAATGGATATTGAGTAAGCAATTGGCTGTTTCTCCTACAATGTCATGATTTTTTTTAAGATTTTATTTATTTATTTGACAGAGAGAGAGCATGTGCACAAGCAGGGGGAGCAGCAGGCAGAGGAGAAGCAGGGTCCCCACTGAACAAGAAGCCCAATGCAGGATTTGATCCCAGGACCCTGGGTTTATGACCTGATCCGAAGGCAGATGCTTAACCGACTGAGCCACCCAGGGGTCCCTACAATGTCACGATTTTTATCATTTCTGTGGCAAAACCTTCAATTGCATGGTACAAGTTGCTATGGTTCTGGATTTCTTCTACTTCAGGTACACAGAAAGATACTTCCGTGCTCCCTTGAAGTTAGACACCGCCACATGCCTACTTGCGGCCAATGAAGGTGGGCGGAAGTGATGGTGTAGTACCCAGGCTAAAGAACCAAGCTGCAGAGCTGCCTGGCACCCTATCTCTCCTGCTGGGGCAACTGTGAAGGTCAATGTCGAGAAGGAGCCAAGACCTGGAGCGATGACCATGAGCAGAGCCCTCTAACAACCTGCATCAGATGTGGCACTTGAGCAACAAGTCAACTTTTGCTCTTTGCAGCCACTAGGATTTGAGGTTGGTTTGTTACCACAAAACTTGCCTACCCTGACTGGCACACACTGATGGCAATTTGTCCAGTGCTCTCAGTTATGTGTTTTGATTGTTTAGTAAATAGGTGGGGATACATTAAAATGCTGTACACTTTTAACAAAATGGTAGCATTTTTTTAAATATAAAGGGTTAAAAATTAAATCACTTATCATTCGTTTAACAGTTGACTTCCTGGGATGATAGTGGTCTGGATGCAATGACTATCTATAGGCATATCAAGAGGAGCACATACACTTTGAAGAGTTAAATCGTCCCTTTGAAGAGAATGTAGAGGGAAATAACCCCCATAAGGAAGGTCCCTATGGATGAGGGGCAGTTATCCAAGATGGAGAGTGGCCTCTCTTCCATCCTAATAAGCCCTAACAAAAGTGATTTTTTTTTACTGTATATTTTGAATAATTTCAGACCTAGGATGTTGCAACAATAGTACAAAGAATTCCCCCTCAACTTCACTCATGCCATACTCTGCTGCTTTTCCTCCTGATGATCTGAGAACTCCTCCGCCTTCCTGGCAAGTTGGTCTGCCTCAACTTAAACTTGGAATGCTGGAGCTCCTTAAGGCTGCCCCAAGCCCCTCTTCTCCATCTACACCCTTTCCTCAGATGACCCTGTAGGCCCCCAAGGCTCGTTACCACATGCCAGTCGATTTGACAGGTCACTCCTCTGATGCCTACATTTTTGTCTGTGTATTCTCTGTGACACATTTAGTAATATTCAATTGTCTCCATGATATTGTCTCTTATATGTGTTAAATGTGACCCAGATTAAGTCCTAAGCAGAGCTTATTTTTTCCACCCTACCCACACCTGGTCTTCCCATCTTCTGGCATCCTACAATCCATCAAGTAGTGCAAGCCAGAAATCTTATAGCCCTATTTGACACCTCCCCAATTCGTCTTTCCTATCCTGTGTCAAATATCCCTTTCCTCAGGGAGCCTTTCCTGGCCTCCCTAACAGGCAAATCTCCTAGAACTGTCCAGCTCACCTTCATCGCACTGATCACAGTTATGATTTTATAATTACTTGTTTGGCCGCTCAATTAGCTTCTCTCTCCTCGTCTAGACCATGAGCTCGATAAGGGAAGGACTTGGTTCTGTGTGGTATTCCCACCTCCTAACTCACTGTCTCAAATGGTCAGTGCTCAGGAGGAATTTCTTGAATAAATATGTGAATGGGCACCTTTCCAATGTGTGATTTTGCACCTGAAAGTTCTGGATTCTCTTCCTCTCCTGGTGGATCATTTAAGGGAGCCAAGATCAGTTCATGTGTCCCTTGCAGAATCATCTCTAAGTATTCTCAAGAGATTTCATAAGGTCAGACAGACCCAATTTCTCCAGTTCAAGACAAAACTTTTCCTTGCATTCCCAATATTCCAGAAACAGAAGTCCTTAGATTTGGTAAATGACAGAGAGAATTCATCCTTGTTCAAGCTGACAGTGGGCATAGCAGAGTATGCACACACTTGGAGGGAGAACATCCCAGGAAGACAGCACAGCAAATGCAAAGTCCCTGAGGCAGGAACTTACCTGGCGTATTAAAGAATGTGCCCACAATGGAAGGTCAGCACCATGAGGCATATGCTTAGCTTGTCTTGTCACCACTGGATCCCCACAGCCCAGCCCAGGGCCAGCATGCCTAGAAGCACAATAAAGCCTTGTTGTTGATGTTGAATATCAAGCACTCAACACGGTCTTTAGAACAACTGGCATGACAGATTTAAGGACTGAGGCAGCTGTCTGTGACAATTATTGATCCCCTTGTGCATGTAAGAAATAGTCTAATGCTTGGTTGGGAGGAGGGGCCATTGAACTCTGACTTGCTCCAAATGTCCTGGGGGAAATGACCTCTGCTCCCCCAGCATTCCACCTGGATCCCAGCTCCAGAGGATTTGACTAATTAGCATCTGGCAGGTGTCTGGAAAGAGCTGCAGGGCAGCAGTGAGGTAATGGCCAGGCACATGCCCCACCCCACCCCCATTCCACTGCTGAGAAATCCTCCATTTAATTAGGATGCCAGAGGATTACTTTTTTATTTTTTTAATTCCCTCGTAGGTTCTGGCCCCAATCATGCTATGGAAAGTTCTGCACTCTCCTTCCTGTTCCCACTGCCTCAACAACTGTGCTCCAATTAAAGTTACTGTTCCCCGAAGAGGAGGCTCCGTCTTCTCCAGGCCCACACTGGCTGTGGCAGGACCCAGGCTCCTCCCCATTCACAGCCCCTCCCACACTTTGGGCAACTGACAACTTGTGCTTGGGTTCTCTAGTGTACCGTAGTGATGTTTAGCGTGGTCTGCTGTTTTCTCAACTTGGTAATTTTCAGGTAGTTCCAATAGGCTTTTTCATCACTTCATTGGTAGAAGGCAATTTAGATACTTCAAATGGCTGATTTGGTTCAGACATTTATAGTCCTGGGGGTAACTGACTCTATCAATTGTGAATAAAACGCTTATGCTCATAGAACTGTACAACCCAAAGAGTGAACCTTATTTTAAACCATGGACTTCAGTTAATAATTATTTATCAATATTGGTTCAACAATTGTAACAAATGTACCACACTAATGCAGATATATGAGAATGCTACATATTATTGCTCAATTTTTTATAAAACTAGAACTGTTCTAGGGGCACCTGGGTGGCTCATTGGGTTACGTGTCTGACTTTGGCTCAAGTCATGATCTCTGGGTCCTGAGATCAAGCCCCACGTTGGGTTCCATGCTAAGCACAGAGTCTACTTGTCCCTCTCCCTTTGCCCCTTGCCCCACTCATGCTCTCTCTCTCAAATAAATAAAATCTTTTAAAAACAAGAAAAATAAATTAAACTAAAGCTGTTCTAAAAAATAGTCGGTTAATTAATGAAATAATAATATGGGTGGAGGTGGTAGATGAGGGCACAGATGAAACAAGATTAGCCAAGAGTTGGCCATTTTTGAAGCTGGGTAATAGGGCTACAGATGGGGGTTCATTATATTGTTCTATGTCTACAATAAAAGTTTTGTTAATTTTATGCTATTTCAATAATGTGTCTTTTTTCATTATAAAAATCATTCATGCGCATTGTACACATTTGAAAGATATTGGAAAGTACCTACAATAGAGTCATCATTCAAAATATGAATGGAGTCACCATAACATTTTGCCATGGACATATATACAAATAACGAAACTGGGATCATACTCAATAAGAAGTTTTGGATTCTACTGTTTTTTTTTAACTTAATATTGTACCATTGAACAACTTCCCATGTATTAAAATAGCTCCAAAAGCATGCTTTTTAAATAGTTGCAATAGGATTTCATGGTATGGCTATACTATAAAGTCTAGAAATTAAATACCCACCTGAAAGGCCCTCACCCCATCTGGTTAAGATCGTCAGAGGTGTGAGATCTGCAGCGCACCCCAAGTCCTGCACCAGAGCAGCCTGACCGCAGCGAGAAAGCCATTTGGTCTGGGTCCCCAGCTGGTGGTGAATTTCTCACACTTCAAGTTGTAAATGCACCTCAATGCTATTTAACACAGTGGAAGAGGCTCTTTCTTCATTCAGAATGTACACGATCTCAGGTGGATTTGCTATTTACAAAAAGAAAGGGGGGCAGGCTTTGAGTATTTGAAGCCCTGGCGTGCGTGCTATTGTTCTCCCTGGACCCACGAGCCAGTACTCTCTGGGGATGCCCGAGGATAAAGGCAATTCCTGGCATACACTGCAACACTCTGAGCCTTCCCTCCTGCTCAAGAAAGCACATCAGAAGGCCAATGAGTCAGAATGGTGTTATGACAATAAAATTAAAATTCACTTAGTAACTGTAGCAAACCCTCAAACTCAACGTTGCCCCTGACTGTGACCCTCTACCATAGAGGGGTGGCCCATTGGCTCTAGATGGGCCCTGCCAGCTCATAGCTGGGCCTAGTGAGAGGTCTCAGTTAACCATCCACCTCTTGGCTTAGAGAATCAAAGTGAAAGCAGGGTTGCAATGGGACCAAACAGCCACGTAGATACAATGCACACTGGCCAGAGGATGTTATGTTTGACTGCAGATCACACAATTAATGAGACTTCTAGATCAGATCTGGAAGAAGCAGGTTCTTCCTGCAGGAGCCAGTTCCCCCTGAGGCTGAGCAGATACGGGCGCCAGCCCACTGACTTCGCCAAAGGTATTTTCTTCCACAAAGCTGGAGAGAGAAGAGGGCTTGAAACTTTAAATATGAGGAAATGTGTTTTCTAAAAACTCAAGTCTCCTGCCAATATATCAGGACCTTTATCTTGGCGAGTTTATCTAATCAGACAACGATAATCTGCAATGTGATGCAAACACTGAGAAGTCACATTAGTGCTTGGGAGGGCCTCGCACCGTCGGAAAACCCTACCGGACCCAGGAGACCTGGGAGGCCTCCGTTTTTGCTTCATCTCCCCTGGGTCTGGACCCTGGACCCTGGGACATCTTCCAGCTCAACTCATCCAAGGAAAGATTAATCTATCAATTGAATTCCTGAGAAGCATTGGCTTTTGAGATGCCTAGCCCAAACTGTGAATTAGCCCCCTGTGAAGAGTTCATGGACACCCCTGAGGGCCATGGACTTGAGCAGTGGATGAGTCAGCCAGAGAGTCAAGTTGCCATTGGTTCAGAGGGGCTGAGGGGAGGCTGGCTCCAAAGGACATGCAGTTGTCCCGGGTTTGGAGAGAAGAGAAAATGCTTTTACCAGAAGACATAGCAGCTCCTGGCCCAGAGAAAACAGAGAGAAGCCAATGGGAAAAGCACTCATGCAACACAGGGAGCTATGGCCGTGGATGTGACGTGAAGACAGAGCATTCCTCAGGGCCTCGTCTTCTCAGTCAGCACCCTGCCTCCCTTGACATGAAGGAAAAAAGCTTCCCATCGACAGCCATCTCTCCACACTTCTAAGAAGCAAGCCTCATCTTTAACGCTGCAATTTGGGGCAAGTCTGTTTCATTCCCCAAAATCCCAGATCTTGGCACTGAGGACCGTGGGAGTAATCCCAGCTCCAGCCAGCATTTCCTTGGGCCTGATGGGGAGCGGGTAGCAAGAAGACTCAAAATTGTTACCCTGCCCCAAAAGGAAACAAGTAGAAAACTTAAAATAAAAGTGATAGAGACAAAGGCTGAGGGAAACATGATGCCTGTATTCTGGCTACACACACTCCACAGAGCAGCTTCCCAAGGCCTATCTGCCCTTCACATCAGGCTGGGTAACAGGATGACATTTCCATATCCCCCATGCCTGGGGCTGTGCATGCTGGAGATTCTAGACTTCAGAGTGTTCCTCTCTTCAGGAAGAGATGGCCCCAGTGTGATTCCAGAAGGTACTGTGACTGGCCCACCACGTGGGAAAACCACCACTGTTCTGAGCATGTTCTTTAAAGGAAGGGGTCTCTGAGAAAGCCAGGATGAGACTAGGAGGAGGTGGCCCAAATGACCACAGTAAAAACACTATAAGATATATCATGTAAAGAGGAAATAATTTAGAAAAACAAGAAAGTAAAACAGATAAAACTAAGGCGTTAAAGGTAAACAGGCCACAATGGCTGAATGACTTATAGAAAATGGCATTTAAAAAATCACAGGGACAAAAGATTAAGCTCTGAAGATTACTTATAATTAAAATGTAAGAGCAAAATAAGGTAAAAGAATTAGAATGGATGAAAGAACAGTTTAAAACCAACAAACCAAACAGATGAATGAAATTTTCATTCAAATGATAATGAAAAAATATTTTTAAATGTCTACAATAACAGACTAGTTAAGCAAATTATGATAGATTATGTGATACAATATTAAGACACCTCCAAACATTATGTTTTAGAAAAACAAGCAATGATACATAATACGCGCCTGGCATACGACATGATAAAATTAAACATAGTATAATCCCAACTTAAATACCTATATATATGTAAATACATAGGATTATCATTCCTAGAAAAATGCATGTGTACAGGCACACAAGCATGCTTAGATGAACGTGTGGAAGGAAGTACACCAGAATGCTACCAATGGTTAACTCAGCGGGATCATTAGTAATTTAAATCAGTCATACTTTTTTGAACTTCCTACAATAAATCAGTATTCCTTTTATTGCCAGAAAAAAAAATGTTTTCCAAAAAAAAAATCAGGAAACAGAGAGCTGTAGAAAATGAAATTTTGGTGTTGTTTTAAAGTTATTCTGTTAGAGACATTTAATTTTTACTTGAAGGGATTCTGTGGAAGGAAGATTATCTTCTAGTGAATTCTTAATTGAGTAAGAGGATATAATGTCCATCCATTCATTAAAAGATACTCATTCCACATTAATTCTCACCAAACACTCACTCAGTTACTCGATATAACAAACCAGATAAAAATCTTGTCCTCTTAAGGGTTGCACTCTGGTTGGGAGAAACACACAATAAACAAAATAGAAAGTATGTCAATGGTGGTAAGGAGTTCAGAGAAAAACAGAGCAGAAGAAGGTATAGTGGCTTCTGGGAAGCTGCATTCTTATAAAGAGTGGTGATGGACGAATCCCTGAGAAAGTGACTTTAGAACAGAGACCCAAGGAGAGGAGGACGCCATCCTGTGGACACGTGAAGGAAAGCACTCAGGCCAAGGGAACGCTGACATGAAGGCATTTCAGTGGTGAACAGCAATCGAGTCCTGTGTGCTGGACAGAGTAAGGGAGAATGGAGCAGGAGATGAGGGCAAAGGGTGACTTTGGCTGTGACTGTGAGCAGGGTCAGCAGAGGGCCATAAACTGAGAAGAATATAAACAAAGGGTAACGACTGGCCCAGTGTTGTGCGCTCTCAAATACACTTGTGTCAATAAGGGCCCGTCCTCTCAAGGCTCCTCATTATGTACTACTTGAAATTTGTGGCTTAGGCTTCAACTATGGCTTTAGCTAAGGGGGATGCAAAGAACTGGGGGCTTATAACCATCTATTTCCATGAAATAAATTAGTCATTCAAAGTAAAACAAATTTCAAACATGTAATTTGAAATAATAAAATATGCTAAAAGAATGTGGACAACGATACAGAAGTTATAAGTAGGTAGTTTACAAAAGCCATAAGGTCCATTAAGTGGAAATTGCTAGAAAGCAAGTGGGGAGTTCAAAACCTTAAGATCTGGAATGCTGTAAAGCTGATGCTTCTGTTAGGTGAAATCCAAGACTCACTGAGTCAAAGGCAGCAGGACTTCCAAGGAGGCCATCGCCATGAGGTTTCCTAAAATGGACTGTGTCCATCTAAATGTCCTCACAGTAGCCAGAGCAGGACAGACAAAAATGAGCTGCTGGAGCAATTCTTTGACCAGAAGCTTCAAAAAGAAGCAGAGCTGTGTTGTCCTCAGACCCAGGTACACATAGTATAGCCAGGTAGGGAAGACCAGGGTGGCAGGGGACCACTGAGTTTGAGAACCATGCTGGGGTCATGAAGGTAGCTGTTAACTTGACGGAGCATCCTTATCCAAAGATGTGTTATTGCTTCTCCTTCTCAGCACACAGCACCACCATATGCCCACCAGGCCCAGAGTGAAAGAGAGCTGATCAACAAGCACAGGGACACACTGACCTCTAGACCTTCAGGCCTGGTGGCTTCCTCACTGTGGCCACACCTAGTGGTAGACTGCAAAGAGGAAAACCTCTCCAGCCCCAGAAGAACCCAGGGACCAATGCTCATGCCCTAGAATGTTACAGAGCTCGGGCTGGGGGCGGCGGGGGGCGGGGGGGAGGACTTCTCTGCCACCAACATCATCCATCATCCAAGGGGGGATTCCTCTGCCCACCTCATTCAGCAGAGTAGAACTGGACAGACCCCCAAATGTAAATTTCCCATGATCTGAATGGACTGGCGCTCTCTCAAGAGGGAACTAGGGAAATTAGAGGGACTCAGGACCTGAAAAAACCTGTGTAATCATTTCAGGTTTTTGTCTCCATCGTTACTGTTGAAGAACTTGTCAGGTCTAAGAAATGAGAGTTCTTGAAATTATAGATTGAATCACAGATGAAACCCTTTATAAGGGAAGAGCTAACCTGCTAAATCCTCCCATGAAAAACCCTCAGCCCAGCTGTACTTTCTCCAGTTTCTGAGACTATTTTAGGGAAAGTCCTTCCTTCCATTCACAGAGTTAACCAACACTGTCTTTCTGGTGGCTTGGACCATTTTGGTGATTATGTTACTAGTGGATCAAGTCTAATTATTGTACAGAAACAGACGCTTTCTGCCCAAGGAGGAAAAGAGCTCTAACTGCCAAGTGGCATGGTAGAGCACAACTTCAGCCCACTAGTAGGTCCCCTGCATGTCGGGTCAGTGCCACTCAGCTCAGAATTTTTGGTGGAACATGGTACTTGACACTTTTCCTAAAGAGCTCAAGGCTGGAACTTAGAGATTAATGCAGTTTTATTCCACGGTCACCAGAGCTAGGCAATAGACTCACAGTTCACACTGTCTCTTTCTCAGGACTGCTAACGCCCTTTATAGTAGCCTAGCACTTTGCCATTTACAAAGAACTTCTGCATTAATTATTCCCTTTGAGACCGAGACCAGCTATGTGAAGTTGTTAAGTGACAAACACATCAGGGGAGTTAAGTGGCTTGCCAAAAGCCATGAGTCTCAGAAGTGGTAGGCCCTGAACTTCTGACCCCCAGTGGACTCACTCCAGGGAGCAGCCCTGTCCACCAGACCACCCTGCTGTTCATGACCTCACTCTGTCAACCTCATCCACCAGTGCCCAGATGTGTGCAAATGCCCTTCTGAAAGAATCTACACTGATTGGTCTGAGGCTATGTATCTTTTAAAACAGCAAATCTGCCCCTGACTCAGATTTCCTCCTATCTCCCAAAGGTGAGCTAGTCCCCTCTCCTCTATACTACATCTGTACTTTAAATGTTCCTCTATTGTTTCTTATTAATTTGTACTATAATTGATTTATTTACATGTCTAGCTATTAGCCTGTGAAGTCCTTTAAACAGTGAATACTTCTGAGGTAGGTGTAGGGAGCAGAGTTCTTGAACACATGGTTTTTGGAGCCAGGCTGCCTAGGATGGAATCCTAAATGCACCACTTATTGGCACTTGTGAGAAAATTACCTAACCTCTGCATCTTCATTTTCTCATCTGTAAAATAGGGGCACCAACAAAATTGCCAACCTCATAGAGTTATTGTGAGGATGAAAGCCATTAATACATATAAATCACCAGGATAATTAATTAATATTATGAAACAACCCAAATGTGAATTAATAAGGAAATTGGTAAATTAAATGCAGTATATGCAGACAATGGAAAAATAGTCTCCAGCTATTAAGAAATAAAATATACCAATACATATCCCCGCTATATTCAATATCATCACCGTCATCATCATCATCACCTTTACATCCTAGCTCCCATTAAGACTGTCACACAGCGGGTGCTCCATAAAGTCCTGTCAAATGAATGAACAAATAAATGTACTGATAAAAGAGTGATTTTGGTGAAAATAGAAGTGTTACCTGCTCTATTTTGGGGCAGTCACAGTTGCCTGGGCCACACCTAAAAACTCTAGGATCACTGCTTTCTTCAATAAAAGACAGGAAATTCAAGGAATTGAAGTTGAGGTTCCTAAATTAATTTACCTAGGTGAAAAGCACAGGCCTCCAGGCCAAAAAAACAAAACAAAACAAAACGAAAAAACAGACTCACTTATTTGTTAATAAAATATTATGTGAAGTAAGAAACTTTGTTTCATTTCAGGCTAAGTTGCTTGGCTTGAACTGCTGGGAGCCTATCAGAAACCCCAAGACATGGATATTGGGTGGAAAAGCCTGAAAAGAAATCCAACATACCCTTCTCTTTTTCGAGAATATTTGATTTAGAACCAACTAGAAAGATAACCACCACAGAAACTACCAACAAAGAGGATTTCACACAAAACCCTCTGGGGTGTGTGTGTGTGTGTGTGTGTGTGTGTGTGTGTGTGTGTGTTGAGCCATTAAAGGGAAAGGTAGCAGATTCAAGGAACTTGTAAAAGGAATTGAGATGTTTACTTTGATAAACTGGAACTTAAAAAAAAAAAGTCAGGTCTTTTCTATCCAAAAGAATGGATATCAAACATAAGACAGCTTTTGTAAAGATTGGAAAAGTCCAGAATTGAAGTTAAAGTACCTAACATTTGTATACCATATTCCACTTATAAAACCTTTTTATGTTACTTAGATTCTAAAAGATTAAAGATAATTTTTATAAATAAATACTACAACAACTCTCACACACAAGGAGAAAGATATCATTATTGCATCTTTTTCATTATAGTGAAAAATTTTAAATAACTGAAATGCAAATGGATAGGTAAATTGGTAAATGAAATATGGTATATGGATACAATGGGAAAATATCACACAGCGATTACAATGAATTATATATACATATGTATATGTATGTATCAACATGGATAGATTTCAAAAACCATTAAGGTATAAAATAAGGAAATTCATAATGACATAGTAATGCTTATGGTATAACATTTCTTAAATTAAGAAGAAAAAAAATCTTAAATTTCCAATAATATGACTGACCATAGCAATGGAGTAGATTTCGTTTAATCCTCTAAACTCTTTCCTAGAACTAAACAGACCAGGGGCACCAGGGTGGCACAGTTGGTTGGGCCTCAGACTCTTGGTTTTGGCTGGGGTCATGATCTCAGGGTTGTGGGATCGAGGACCCCCATCAAGTCCATGTCAGGCTCCACGCTAATCATGGAGTCTGCTTGGGACTCTCCCTAACCCTCTGCCCCTCCTAACCTTAACCCCTGCATTCTCTCTCTCTCTCTCTCTAAAATAAATAAAAGCTCTTAAAAAAAAAAAACTAAATAGACCAAACATAAAAGTAGGAAAAATAAACCCATAAATAACATCTCAATAACACTGGGCTATGGAATCCTCTATGAACCTGAATAAGGGAGGTAAATGAGCAGGACCACAGGAGACCAGCAGTTGTGGGATTCAAGTTAGGGAAATGAGAGGAAGGCCTCAGTACCCTACAAGTGATGAAAACCAAAACAAAAAACAAAAAACAAACAAATGAAAACACAGATAAATTCATCCAAAAAAATGTTTTTAAGATTTTTATTTATCTATTTGACAGAGAGAAAAAGCACAAGCAGAGGAAGCAGCAGAGAGAGAGGGAGAAGCAGACTCCCCACTGATCAGGGAGCCCGACGTGGGGCTCAATCCCAGGACCCCAAGATCATGACCCGAGGCAAAGGCAGACACTCAAGCGACGGAGCCTCCCAGGCACCCCCATCCAAAATTTCTAAAACATTAAGAGGATACTAAGAAAACACCCACAGGGGCAGCTGTGTAAGCTGTGAATCACCCTAAAAGCCCTCTCTCCTTATAGAGCAACTAGGATAGCAAAACCAAAAGCTCATAGGCAATATCTACCAAAACATCGAGATGACAACACATCTTCGTGAATCTCAAATGAAGAGTAACAATCCACTTATAGCCCCATGACCTGGGGGCATTAGACAATGAGACTTCTCATAACACTGATAAACAATGAACAAAAAAATATCCAATAGGTACTAACTTAGAAAGCAGGAGAGGCCAATCTGAGAACAGTAGTTGAAACTGAAAAAGGAGTATTAAACTTAAAAGAATTATTTTGTTATCCAGATAAAGATATCAAGTAACTTAAAAGGGAAAAGAAATCAAATTGGCATCAGACATATTAAACAGCAACACTTCTTCCCAAATGGCCATGGTGACATATTTAAGATAACCTAGGGAAGGAATGGAGCCAGGATTTTACATCCAGCAAAACTAATCTTAAGTATGTTAAGGCTGAAAAAGCAAGAGCTCAAAAATATTGTTCCCACGAGTCATTCATGAGAAATTTACTGGAAATAAATTAACATATAGACTGATAGTGATGATTGTCAAAGGCTATTAACATCACAAAAGAAAAAAATCAGACATGTGAATCTTGATGGAAGTACATACCCCACCTATGAAGTATGCTTGTCAAAAAACAAAAAAGAATCTGATTCTGATCAAGACTTCAAACCTAACTATCAATTTACATGAAATACAGGGAATAAAGAGGAAATTGGCAAATTCAAACAGTGGAACTCTCTATAAGGAAACTCTCTATAAGGAAACAAACCACTTCTTTCAATAAGCAATATAAATGATTCAAAATGAAACAGAGAAAATAAAATAAAAAACAATGAATAAATCATAAGTAAGCTATGGGACACTATCAAGCCACCTGGTGTACATATAAATGGAGTTCCTAAAGGAGAGGAGAGAGAGGGGTGAAAGCAAAAAACATTTGATAAATCATGGCTGCAATTTTCCAAATTTAATGAAAACTATAAACTCACAGATCTAAGAAGCCAAATGAACCCCAAGCACAAAAAACATGAAGACACATCATAAACAAATTGCTTGAAAACGATGACAAAGAGAAAATTTTTAAAACAACCAAAGAAAAAAAACATGTTAAAAACTGATAAACAAAGATAAGGATAACAATAAAATTCTTATTGAAAATTATTCAAGCAAGAATTCAGTGGAGCAAATCTTTAAAATATAGAAGGGGAAAAAATGGTCAACCTAGAATTCTTTTTTTTTTAATGATTTTTTATTATATTATGTTAGTCACCATACAGTACATCCCCAGTTTCCGATGTAAAGCTCGATGATTCATTAGTTGCGTATAACACCCAGTGCACCATGCAATACATGCCCTCCTTACTACCCATCACCGGTCTATCCCATTCCCCCACCCCACCCCCTCTGAGGCCCTCAGTGTGTTTCTCATAGTCCATAGTCTCTCATGCTTCATTCCCCCTTCTGATTACCCCCCCTTTCTTTATCCCTTTCTTCCCCTACTGATCTTCCTAGTTCTTATGTTCCATAGATGAGAGAAATCATATGATAGTTGTCTTTCTCTGTTTGACTTATTTCACTTAGCATTAACTCCTCCAGTGCTGTCCATGTTGCAGCAAATGTTGAGAATTCGTTCTTTCTGATAGCTGAGTAATATTCCATTGTATATATGGACCACAACTTCTTAATCCAGTCATCTGTTGAAGGGCATCTCGGCTCCTTCCACGATTTAGCTATTGTGGACAGTTGCTATGAACATTGGGGTGCATATGCCCTTCTCTTCCACTCGTCTGTATCTTTGGGGTAAAGCACCCAGTAGTAATGGCTGGATCATAGGGTAGCTCAATTTTTAACTTTTAAGGGACCTCCACACTGTTTTCAGAGTGGCTGTACCTTGCATTCCCACCAACAACGTAGGAGGGATCCCTTTCTCCACATCCTCTCCAACAATTGTTTGTTTCTTGCCTTGTCTATTTTGCCATTCCTAACTGGCGTAAGGTGGTATCTCAGTGTGGTTTTTGATTTGAATTTCCTGATGGCTAATGATGTTTAACATTTTTTCATGTGTCTGTTAGCCATTTGTATGTCTTCATTGGAAAAGTGTCTGTTCATATCTTCTGCCCATTTTTTTATTTGTTTGTTTCTTGTGTATTGAGTTTGAGAAGTTCTTTTTAGATCTTGGATACCAGTCCTTTATCTGTAGTGTCATTTGCAAATATATTCTCCCATTCCGTGGGCTGCCTCTTAGTTTTTGACTCTTTCCTTGGCTGTGGCAGAAGCTTTTATCTTGATGAAGGCCCACAAGTTCATTTTTATCTTTTGTTTCTCTTGCCTTTGGAGATATGTCATGAAAAAGGTTGCTTTGCGATGTCGTAGAGGTTGCTGCCTATGTTCTCCTCTAGAATTTTGATGGATTCCTGTCTCACATCGAGGTCTGTCATCCATTTGGAGTTTATTTTTGTGTATGGTGTGAGATAGTGGTCAAGTTTCATTCTTTTGCATGAGGCTGTCCAATTTTCCCAGCACCATGAAGAGACTGTCTTTTTCCCACTGGATGTTTTTTCCTGCTTTATCAAAGATTAGTTGCCCAAAGAGCCGAGGGTCCATTTCTGGGCTCTCTATTCTGTTCCATTGGTCTATGTGTCTGTTTTTGTGCCAGTACCATGCTGTCTTTGTGATCACAGCTTTGTAGTACAGCTCGAAATCCGGCATTGTGATGCCCCCAGCTTTGTTTTCCTTTTCAACAGTTCCTTGGAGATTCGGGCCTTTTCTGTTTCCATACAAATTTAAGGATTATTTGTTCCAGTTCTTTGAAAAATGTCCTCGGTATTTTGATCGGGATAGCATTGAAAGTGTAGATTGCTCTGGGTAGCATGGACATTTTAACTATGTTAATTCTTCGATCCATGAGCATGGAATATTTTTCCATCCTTTTATGTCTTCCAATGTCTTTCAAGAGTGATTTATAGTTTCTAGAATATAGGTCCTTACGTCTCTGGTTAAGTTAATTCCAAGGAGATAACTATGGTTTTTGGTGCTATTGTAAATGGGATGGATTCCTAATTTCTCTTTCTTGGTCTCGTTATTCGTGTATAGAAATGCAACTGATTTCTGAGCATTTATTTTGTATCCTGCACGTTACTGAATTGCTCTATAACTTCTAATATTTTGGGAGTGGCTTCTTTTGGGTTTTCCATATGAGAGTATCATGTCATCTCGAAGAGAGACATTTTGACTTCTTCTTTGCCCATTTGGATACCTTTGATCCCTTTTTGTGTCTGATTGCTGTTGCAAGGACTTCTAGTACTATGTTGAATAATAGTGGCGAGTGGGCATCCTTGTCGTGTTCTGATCTTAAGGGAAAGGCTTCAGCTTTTTCCCCATTGAAATAATATTTGCAGTAGGCTTTTCATAGATGGCTTTTATGAGATTGAGAAATGTACCCTCTATTCCTACACTCTGAAGGGTTTTAATCAGGAAAGGATGCTGTATTTTGGTCAAATGCTTTTTCGGCATTGATTGAGAGGATCATATGGTTCCTGAGTCTTTTCTTGTTGATATGATGTATCACGCTGATCGATTTGCAAATGTTGAACCACGCTTGCATCCCAGGTATGAATCCCACTTGGTCATGGTGGATAATCCTTTTAATGTACTGTTGGATTCTATTAGCAAGGATCTTGTTGAGGATTTTGGCGTCCATATTCATTAGGGAAATCGGTCTGTAATTCTCCTTTTTGATGAGGTCTTTGCCTGGTTTGGAGATCAAGGTAATATTGGCCTCATAGAATGAGTTTGGTAGCTTTCCTTCTGTTTCTGTTTTTTGAAATAGCTTTAGGAGAATAGGTATTATTTCTTCTTTGAATGTTTGGTAGAATTCCCCAGGAAAACCGTCCGGGCCTGGAGTTTTGTTATTTGGAAGGTTGTTTATCACTGACTCAATCTCTTCATAATTAATTGGCCTGTTTAAGAAATCAATTTCTTCCTGTTTCAGTCTTGGTAGTTTATAGGTTTCCAGGAAGGCCTCCATCTCTTCCAGATTGCTTAGTTTTTTGGCATATAGCTGTTGATAATAGTGTCTAATAATCCTTCCAATTTCATTGGTGTTGGTCGTGACCTCTCCTTTTTCATTCATAATTTTAATAATTTGGGTTCTTTCTCTTTTCTCTTGGATAAGTCTTGCCAGTGGTCTGTCAATTTTATTGATTCTCTCAAAGAACCAGCTTCTAGTCCTGTTGATTTGCTCTACTGTACTTCTGGTTTCTAATTCATTGATTTCTGCTCTAATCTTGGTCAACTGCTTCCTCGTGAGTGGATTAGGCCTGTCCCTCTGTTGCTGTTCCAGCTTCTTGAGGTGAGAATATAAAAACTGCATTTTAGATTTTCTATTCTTTTGAGTGAGGCTTGGATGGCTATGTATTTCCCCCTTAGGACTGCCTTTGCAGTATCCCATAGGTTTTGGACTGTTGTGTTTTCATTCTCGTTGGTCTCCATAAATTGTTTAAGTTGATTTCTGATTTCCTGGTTTATCGAGTCATTCCTGAGCAGGATGGTTCTTAGTCTCCAAGTGTTTGAGTTTCTTCCAAATTTTTCCTTGTGGTCAAGTTCCAATTTCAGAGCGTTGTGGTCTGAGAATACGCAGGGGATAATTTCAGTCTTTTGGTATCGGTTGAGACCTGTTTTTGTGTCCAGAACATGAAAGGTCTATTCTTGAGAATGTTCCATGGGCATTAGAATAGAATGAGTATTCTTTGGTTCTGAGGGTGTAGTATTCTATATATCTATGAGGTCCAACTCGTTGAGTATGGCATTCAAAGCCTTTGATTCTTTGCTTAGTTTTTGCCAGGGTGTTCTGTCTATTTCTGATAGTGGAGTGTTGAGGTCCCCTACTATTAATGTATTTTTATCTATATGTCTCTTTATTCTGGTTAAGAGTTGGCTTGTGTATCTTGCTGCTCCCCTGTTGGGGGCATATATATTTATAATTGTCATATCCACTTGTTGAATACTTCCTTTAAGAATAATATAGTGCCCTTCTGTGTCTCTAACTATAGTCTTTAGTTTAAAATCCAATCTGTCTGATATGAGAATTGCTACCCCAGCTTTCTTTTGAGGTCCATTGGCGTGAAAGATGGTATTCCATCCCTTTACTTTCAGTCTGAATGTATCTTTAGGTTCAAAATGAGTCTCTTGTAGACAGCAAATGGATGGGTCATTTCTTTTTATCCAATCTGCAACCCTGTGGCATTTATGGGAGCATTTAAACCATTTACATTGACACTAAGAACTGAGAGATAGAATTTTAATGATGCCATGTTGCCAGTAAAGTCTTTGTTTGTATCGGTTGTGACTTTCTGTTCTGTATCACTCTTGGGGCCTTTTTACCTTTATAGAACTCCCCTTAATATCTCCTGTAGGGCTGGCATCGTGGTTACAAAATTGGTCAATGGCTGGTGATTCTGGAAGGTCTTTATTTCTCCATCAATTCTGAATGACAGCCTTTCTGGATAAAGGATCCTTGGCTGCATGTTTTTCTCTGAAAGAGCTTTAAAAATGCCCCCCCAACCCTTTCTCTCATTCCAGGTCTGTGTAGACAGGTCTGACGTAATCCTGATACTTTTGCCTTTGTATGTGAGAAATTTCTTTGCCCTGGCCGCTTTCAATACCGTATCCTTGGATCTAATATTTGCATGTTGCACTATGACATGACATGGTATAGGTCTGTGGTCACTTACCTTGGGAGGGGTCCTCTCTGCCTCTTGGACACGAATGCTTGTTTCCTTTGCCAGATTAGGGATGTTCTCAGCTACAATTTGTTCAAATATCTCTTCTAGACCTCTCTCTTTCTCCACCCCCTTGGAGATGCTGATGATTCTGACATTGGAACGTTTCATTGAGTCAGTAATCTCCCGTAACCTACATTCATGGGCGTGGATTTTTTTAAGACCAGCTTCTTTTCGTTTTTCCTCATTAACCCATCCTCCAATTCACTAACCGTTCCTCTGCTTCTGCGACCCTGGCCGTCAGAGCCTCTAGTTTGCCTGCATTTGGCTCATAGAATTTTTAATTTCTGTCAGATTCGCTCTCATTTCTGTCCTTAGGGATTCTATATTCTCAGTAACCTTTTCGTTAATAGTTTTTTCAATTCTACTCATCATTTTGACCATCGTTCTCTGAATTCCATTTCTGATAATTTGGTTACATCCATATGCATTATTTCTGTGGCGGGCCACAGACTCACTTTTTCTTTGCTGGGGGGCTTCTCCTTCTTGTCATTCTGATGAGGAGAGGTTGCGGGGTTCCAGAGCCCAAATTATTGACTGGGTCCCAGGCCATGCCCCTTGTTTTATAGGGATCTTAGGGATATGGGCTTCTTCTTTAAAGTATTTTATTATTTATTTATGTGGCAGAGAGCCAACCAGCGAGAGAGGAACACAAGCAGGGGAGTAGGAGAGGAAGAAGCAGGCTCCCAGCGGAGGAGCCCGATGAGGACTCCTTTCGAACGCAGGGATCACGCCCTAAGCCGGAGACAGGCGGCTCAATCACTCGCCACCCAGGCGCTCCGGGTTATAGGCTTCTTGATTTTTCAGCCTGCCTTCTGGGGAGGGCCTGCCGCACCGATACTCAGCAACCCTGTTTGGGTAGTACTCCATGTCCCCTGCGAGGGGGGATGGGGATGGGCACTCTCTGAGCCGTGCCTGGCTTTTGTTCTCTGGCGGCTTTCCCTGGCGGTTTGCTTGTGCCTTTCTGAGAGTCAGAGCAGCAGCGGCCATTTCAGCCTCTGTCACAGAACAGAGGGATTGTGCCCGTTCTCCACTGATGTTCTGGCCACTTTAACTCTGTTACTGTTGGTGCTGCTCACCCTGCAGCTCCCGGGATGTGCGCCCCACACCCACGCGGCCCACCCTCACTTCCAGGGCCGGCGCGTCTCTGTCCTTTGTGTTTCTAACGCCGCCAGCCACCAGCCGCCCACCAGCTCCCGGATCTTGGTCTCAGTCTATATCTGGTGAGCACACCAGGATTCCAGATTCCGTGAGAAGCCTGGTGGCGCGCCCTCCCGCTCATGGTCTCAGTCTGCTGTTTCGCGGGTGCCGAGTCCCCGAGTCCGCCCGCTCCCCTGCAGGTGGCTACCGCTTCCGGCACCCGAGCGGCTCCCTCCCCCTTCCGTTTATCTTCCGATATCTGTCGCTGCGGTTTCATGGCTCCCGCTTCTACCTCAATACTCAGCGCTGGAGATTTCATTTGTAGAGATCCAGATGGTACTTCCGCGATCTCAGGCTGATTCTGTGGTTGTTAGGCTGGTCTGGTACCTATCCAGCTCGACTCAGAAGACCAGCTGAAAAGGCGTTCCCTACTCTTCCGCCATCTTAACTCCTCCCCCCAACCTAAAATTCTATATCCTGCAAAAACATGTTTCAAATGAGGGCAAAAAGATTCTTTCACACATGCAAAAGTTGAAATCATTTATCACAGCAGATTCATAATACCAAAAATGATAAAGGAACTGCTTCATCAAGTAAAATGATACTAAATAGAAATATAGATCTGTACAAATGTATGAAGAACATTGAAACTGGTTTACAACATGTGTAGGGCGCCTGGGTGGCTCAGTCGTTAGGCATCTGCCTTCAGCTCGGGCATGATCCCAGAGTTCTGGGATCAAGCCCCACTCAAACTCCTCCGTTGGAAGCCTGCTTCTTTCTATCCCACTACCCCTGCTTGTGTTCCCTCTCTCGCTGGCTGTCTCCTATCTCTGTCAAATAAATAAATAAAATCTTTAAAAAAATGTTTAAAATATATAAGACGTTTTGTTTTCTTTGAATATCTTTAAAGAGTAGAAAATCATATATCTTTATGAAAGATAAAGATAAGTATGTTTATGCTTCAAACAAATATAATAATAATGTAGTGTAGGGATTATATAACATATGTAAATATAAAATGTATGACAATAATAGCACAAGAAGGAAGACAAATGGAATATACCACTATGAGGTTCTTAGACTATTCATGAAGTGATATAATATTATTATAAAACATGTAATCCAGGAGGCGCCTGGGTGGCACAGCGGTTGACGTCTGCCTTCGGCTCAGGGCGTGATCCCATCGTTGTGGGATCGAGCCCCACATCAGAGCTCCTCTGCGAAGGCCTGCTTCTTCCTCTCCACTCCCCTGCTTGTGTTCCTCTTCTCTGCTGGCTGTCTCTATCTCTGTCAAATAAATAAATAAAATCTTTTAAAAAAAAAAAAACATGTAATCCAAGAAGTGAGAAAAAAAAAGAAAAAGAGGGCAAAAACAGATGAGACAAATACAAAACAAAAAGATGACAGATTTAAATGTAACTGTAACACTAACACTAAATATCAGTGGTTTACATACCAATTAGAAGGCCAAAATCGTCAGATTAAATCAAAAAAGCAAGACCCCTCAAGAAATACACATTTTACAGAAAGAAGACACAAACAGGTTAAAAATAACAATATACACCATGCAACACTGATCCAAAAGAAAGCTGGAAGGCTATATTAATATTAAACAAAATAGATTTCAAAGCAAAGTATATTATCAGAAATAAAATCATTTCAAAGTGATAAATGGATCATTCATTAAGGAATATAAAAATCCTAAGTGTTTATACACCTAATAACAAAGCTCAAAATACATAAGATACAGATAGAAACAAAAATATATTATCAAGTAGTAACAGAAAAGAGGGAAAACAACATGCTAGCACTAATCAAAGAAAGTTAGACTGAGCTTCCAGGTTGGTGAACACATGGATATTGGGAGAGTGGTATGTCTGGAGAGGGCAAGCCCTTTCCCATACCTCACCCTATGTATCTCTTCATCTGCTATCTGTGATTTGCATCCTTTATCACATCCTTTAATAAACTGGTAAACATAAAGAAAGTTGGACTACCTATTATTAAAATCAGGTAAATACATTTCAGTGCAAAGTTTATCACCAAAGTTAGAATAGTCATTTCATATAAATCAGAGCATCGATTCATCATGATGACATAACAATCCTAAACATTTATGTACCTAGAGTTTCAAAATATATGAGGCCATTATATCAATAATTATAATATCCTTCTCTTTCTCAATAACCAATAGAAACAAGAGATAGGACATAGGACATAAGGATTCAGAAGACCTGAATAAAACTACCAACCACATTCCTAATCGCATTGAGTCCATCCAACAGCAGCAGAATCACATTCATTTCAAGTGCACATGGAATAGTCATCATTAAAGACCATATATGGTCTGGACCATAAAACAGATTTAATAAATGTAAAAGGTTTCAAGTTACATCAAATATGTCTTCTGGCATGAAAGAATTAAATTAAAATTAATAACAAAAAGCCACTGGAAAATTTTCAATATTTAAAACTAAATAACACACTTTCCTAAATAACCAGTGAGACAAAAAAGAAACTAAAAGAAATTTTAAGTGTGTCAAACTGAATGACGAAAGACAGAATATACCACAATTTCTGGGATGCCATTAAGGTAGTATGTAGGCAGTAATTAGCAATAAACGCCTATATCAGAAAAAGAAGAGAAACTTCAAATCAATTTTCTACTTCTTCCTCTAAAAAGCAGAAAAGGAAGAACAAATTAAAACCTAAAGTAAACAAAATCAAGACAATAATAAAGGTCAGAACAAAAAAATCAATAAAATAGAAAGCAGAAAACCAATGAAGAAGAAATGTAAAGAAACCAAAAGTTAGTTTTTGGGAAAAGCAATGAAATTTCAGAATTCTAGATAACACTAAGAGAAAAAGTAGAAGATAAAAAATCCTCAATAACAGGAATGAGAGAAGGTAGTATCATTATATAGATATTAAAGAAATAATAAAAGATATTGTGAGCAATTTTATGTCAATAAATTTGACAACTTCAATGAAATAGACAATATCCTTGAAAGACACATACTACCACAACTAACTCAAGAAAAATAGTTAACTTTAAAAATATCATATATTTATAAAGAAATTTAATTTGTAGTTAAAAACCTTCCTACAAATAAAACTGCAGGTCCAGAAGTTTGGTAAAATCTATCACTGGTAAATTCTACTCAGTCCAATAAGCTAAGGAAGAGGGAAAAAAGGCATCCAGATTGTAAAGGAAGAATTAAAACTGTATTCACAGAAAACATGATCATACAACCAAAACTTCCTATGAATCTACAAAGATATTCTTAGAACTAATAACAAAGTTTATTCAGTTTGCACTATTCAAGATCAATAAAAAAATTAATCATATGTTTATGCAGCAGCAATGAAAAATCAGAACTTGAAATTAAAAAACAGAACTATTACCATAGCATAAAATTAAGAAATACTTAGGAATATATGAAAAAAATACAAGACCTACACGCTGAAAACTATAAACATCACTGAAGGGAATTACAGAAGATGGAAATAAACAGAGACTGAACAGGTACATGAATCCAC
>NW_024426885.1:37284158-37284272 GCF_017311325.1 Ursus maritimus | reverse complement strand
CAGCAGAGGCTGAATTGTCACAGAACAGAGGGATTGTGGCCCGTTCTCCACTGATGTTCTGGCCACTTTAACTCTGTTACTGTTGGTGCTGCTCAACCCCGCAGCCTCCCGGGG
>NW_024426885.1:37220681-37284037 GCF_017311325.1 Ursus maritimus | reverse complement strand
GTTTTGCCTGCATTTGGCTCATAGAATTTTTAATTTCTGTCAGATTCGCTCTCATTTCTGTCCTTAGGGATTCTATATTCTCAGTAACCTTTTCGTTAATAGTTTTTTCAATTCTACTCATCATTTTGACCATCGTTACTCTGAATTCCATTTCTGATAATTTGGTTACATCCATATGCATTATTTCTGTGGCAGAGGCCACAGACTCACTGTCTTTTCTTTGCTGGGGGGGGCTTCTCCTTCTTGTCATTCTGATGAGGAGAGGTTGCGGGGTTGTCCAGAGCCCAAATTATTGACTGGGTCCCAGGCCATGCCCCTTGTTTTATAGGGATCTTAGGGATGTGGGCTTCTTCTTTAAAGATTTTATTTATTTATTTATGTGGCAGAGAGCCAACCAGCGAGAGAGGGAACACAAGCAGGGGAGTGGGAGAGGAAGAAGCAGGCTCCCAGCGGAGGAGCCCGATGAGGGACTCCTTTCCGGAACGCCGGGATCACGCCCTAAGCCGGAGACAGGCGCTCAATCACTGCGCCACCCAGGCGCTCCGGGTTATGGGCTTCTTGATTTTTCAGCCTGCCTTCTGGGGGAGGGGCCTGCCGCACCGATACTCAGGCAACCCTGTTTGGGTAGAGTCTCCATGTCCCCTGCGAGGGGGGATGGGGATGGGCACTCTCTGAGCCGGTATTTCCAGGCTTTTGTTCTCTGGCGGCTTTCCCTGGCGGTTTGCTGTGCCTTTTCTGAGAGTCAGAGCAGCAGCGGCCGAATTTCAGCCTCTGTCACAGAACAGAGGGATTGTGGCCCGTTCTCCACTGATGTTCTGGCCACTTTAACTCTGTTACTGTTGGTGCTGCTCAACCCTGCAGCGTCCCGGGATGTGTGCGCCCCACACCCGGCGTCCCAGCCCTCACTTCCAGGGCCGGTGCGTCTCTGTCCTTTGTGTTTCTAACGCCGCCAGCCGCCAGCCGCCCCCACGCGCTCCCGGATCTTCGGGTCTCAGTCTATATCTGGTGAGCACACCAGGATTCCAGAGTTCCGTGAGAAGCCTGGTGGCGCGCCCTCCCGGCTCATGGTCTCAGTCTGCTGTTTCGCGGGTGCCAGTCCCCGAGTCCGCCCGCTCCCCCCTGCAGGTGGCTACCGCTTCCCGGCACCCGAACGCGGCGGCTCCCTCCCCCTTCCGTTTATCTTCCGATATCTGTGCGCGGTTTCATGGCTCCCCGCTTCATACCTCAATACTCAGCACTGGAGATATTCATTTGTAGAGATCCAGATGTATCTTCCTGCATCTCAGGCTGATTCTGTGGTTGTTTAGGCTGGTCTGGTACCTATCCAGCTCGACTCAGAAGACCAGCTGAAAAAGGCGTTCCCTACTCTTCCGCCATCTTAACTCCTCCCCCCAACCTAGAATTCTATATCCTGCAAAAACATGTTTCAAAATTGAGGGCAAAAAAGATTCTTTCACACATGCAAAAGTTGAAATCATTTATCACCAGCAGATTCATAATACCAAAAATGATAAAGGAACTGCTTCATCAGAAGTAAAATGATACTAAATAGAAATATAGATCTGTACAAATGTATGAAGAACATTGAAACTGGTTTACAACATGTGTAGGGGCGCCTGGGTGGCTCAGTCGTTAGGCATCTGCCTTCAGCTCAGGGCATGATCCCAGAGTTCTGGGATCAAGCCCCACATCAGGCTCCTCCGTTGGAAGCCTGCTTCTTTCTGTCCCACTACCCCTGCTTGTGTTCCCTCTCTCGCTGGCTGTCTCTATCTCTGTCAAATAAATAAATAAAATCTTTAAAAAAATGTTTAAAATATATAAGACGTTTTGTTTTTCTTTGAATATCTTTAAAGAGTAGAAAATCATATATCTTTATGAAAGATAAAGATAAGTATGTTTATGCTTCAAACAAATATAATAATAATGTAGTGTAGGGATTATATAACATATGTAAATATAAAATGTATGATAATAATAGCACAAGAAAGGAAGACAAATGGAAGTATACCACTATGAGGTTCTTAGACTATTCATGAAGTGATATAATATTATTATAAAAAACATGTAATCCAGGAGCGCCTGGGTGGCACAGCGGTTGAACGTCTGCCTTCGGCTCAGGGCGTGATCCCATCGTTGTGGGATCGAGCCCCACATCAGGCTCCTCTGCGAAGAGCCTGCTTCTTCCTCTCCCACTCCCCCTGCTTGTGTTCCCTCTCTCGCTGGCTGTCTCTATCTCTGTCAAATAAATAAATAAAATCTTTTAAAAAAAAAAAACATGTAATCCAAAGAAGTGAGAAAAAAGAAAAAAGAGGGGCAAAAACAGATGAGACAAATACAAAACAAAAAAGATGACAGATTTAAATGTAACTGTAACACTAACACTAAATATCAGTGGTTTACATACCCAATTAGAAGGCCAAAATCGTCAGATTAAATCAAAAAAGCAAGACCCCTCAAGAAATACACATTTTACAGAAAGAAGACACAAACAGGTTAAAAATAACAATATACACCATGCTAACACTGATCCAAAAGAAAGCTGAAGAGGCTATATTAATATTAAACAAAATAGATTTCAAAGCAAAGTATATTATCAGAAATAAAATCATTTCAAAGTGATAAATGGATCAATTCATTAAGGAATATAAAAATCCTAAGTGTTTGTACACCTAATAACAAAGCTTCAAAATACATAAAGATACAGATAGAAACAAAAATAATTATACAAGTAGTAACAGAAAAAGAGGGGAAAACAACATGCTAGCACTAATCAAAAGAAAGTTAGACTGAGCTTCCAGGTTGGTGAACACATGGATATTGGGGAGAGTGGTATGTCTGGAGAGGGCAAGCCCTTTCCCCATACCTCACCCTATGTATCTCTTCATCTGACTGGTGATTTGCATCCTTTATCACATCCTTTAATAAACTGGTAAACATAAAGAAAGTTGGACTACCTATTATTAAAATCAGGTAAAGTACATTTCAGTGCAAAGTTTATCACCAAAGTTAGAGATAGTCATTTCATATAAATCAGAGCATCGATTCATCATGATGACATAACAATCCTAAACATTTATGTACCTAGAGTTTCAAAATATATGAGGCCATTATAATCAATAATTATAATATCCTTCTCTTTCTCAATAACCAATGAAACAAAGAGATAGGACATAGGACATAAGGATTCAGAAGACCTGAATAAAACTACCAACCAACATTACCTAATCGACATTAATAGTCCATCCAACAGCAGCAGAATCACATTCATTTCAAGTGCACATGGAATAGTCATCATTAAAGACCATATATGGTCTGGACCATAAAACAGATTTAATAAATGTAAAAGGTTTCAAGTTACATCAAATATGTCTTCTGGCCATGAAAGAATTAAATTAAAAATTAATAACAAAAAGCCACTGGAAAATTTTCCAATATTTAAAACTAAATAACACACTTTCTAAATAACCAGTGAGACAAAAAAGAAACTAAAAGAAATTTTAAGTGTGTCAAACTGAATGACAAAGAAGACAGAATATACCACAATTTCTGGGATGCCATTAAAGTAGTATGTAGGCAGTAATTTATAGCAATAAACGCCTATATCAGAAAAGAAGAGAAACTTCAAATCAATTTTCTCAGCTTCTTCCTCTAAAAAGCAGAAAAGGAAGAACAAATTAAAACCTAAAGTAAACAAAATCAAGACAATAATAAAGGTCAGAACAAAAAAATCAATAAAATAGAAAGCAGAAAACCAATGAAGAAAATGTAAAGAAACCAAAAGTTAGTTTTTTGGGAAAAGCAATGAAATTTCCAGAATTCTAGATAACAACTAAGAGAAAAAGTAGAAGATAAAAAATCCTCAATAACAGGAATGAGAGAGGTAGTATCATTACAGATTCTATAGATATTAAAGAAATAATAAAAAGATATTGTGAGCAATTTTATGTCAATAAATTTGACAACTTCAATGAAATAGACAATATCCTTGAAAGACACATACTACCACAACTAACTCAAGAAAAATAGTTAACTTTAAAAATATCCTTATATTTATAAAGAAATTTAATTTGTAGTTAAAAACCTTCCTACAAATAAAACTGCAGGTCCAGAAGTTTGGTAAAATCTATCACTGGTAAATTCTACTCAGTCCAATAAGCTAAGGAAGAGGGAAAAAAGGCATCCAGATTGTAAAGGAAGAATTAAAACTGTATTCACAGAAAACATGATCATACAACCAAAACTTCCTATGAATCTACAAAGATATTCTTAGAACTAATAACAAAGTTTATTCAGTTTGCACTATTCAAGATCAATAAAAAAATTAATCATATGTTTATGCAGCAGCAATGAAAAATCAGAACTTGAAATTAAAAAACAGAACTATTACCAATAGCATAAAATTAAGAAATACTTAGGAATATATGAAAAAAATACAAGACCTACACGCTGAAAACTATAAAACATCACTGAAGGGAATTACAGAAGATGGAAATAAACAGAGACTGAACAGGTACATGAATCCGAAGACTTCATATTGTGAAGATATCAATTCTTCCCAAATTGATCTATAAATACAGCACACTATCCAAATCAAAATTCTACTCCTATGAAAATGCAAAGGACAGAGAGTAGCCCAAAAACCTTTGAAAACAAAGGACCTGATTCACAACTCATTATAAAGTTATAATATTCAAGAGAGCATGGTTTTGGTGTAAAGACACTAAGGAGAGATCAGTGTATCAGAATAGAGACGAGAAATTGACCTATAGACAATTGATTTTCAACCAACGTGCCCCAACAATACAATGGATAAAAGAGTTATTTCAGCAAATAGGGCTGAAACAATTAGACAGTCATATGCATATCATTATTATATTGATAGCCTGTCCCATTCCTTGCACCATATGCAAAGGTTAACTCAAAATGAATCATAGACTTAAATTTTAAACTTGAAACTATATCAGGACACCTGGGAGGCACAGTCAGTTGGACATCTGACTCTTGGTTTAGGCTCAGGTCATGATCTCAGGGTCCTGAGATGGAGCCAGCATCCAGCTCCACACTCAGCATGGAGTCTGCTTGAGAATATCTCTCTCTCCCTCTGCCCCTCCTGCTCATGCTCTCTCTCTCTAAAATAAATAAGTAATTTTTTTAATTTTTAAATTATAATAAACAAATAAAACCTAAAACTATAAAACTTCCAGAAGAAACACAGGAGAAAATCTTTGTAACCTTGATTTAGACAAGGATTTACCATGATCTATAAAGGAAAATATTGATGAATTTGACCTCATCAAACTTAAGAATTCCTCCTCTTCGAAGAAAGCAGAGAATACAAAGATTATTAAGCGAATAAAAAGATTAAATACAGACTAGGAGAAAATATTTGCAAATAATAGTTTTTTCAAATATAACTCAATAACAAGAAAGTAAAAAACTCAATTTTTAAAAAAAGAGCAAAATTTTGAACAAACGTTTCATCAAAGAGTAGATGAGGAAGTAAGACAGAGTAATTGGAAAGTACATCACTTGCCCCTTAGTGTTAACTGAAGGTAAAAGACGCCACTGAGGCTGACAAGTCAAGTAGAAGCTTAAGTAAATTGAAGAGTACAAAGATCAATAATAAAATAAAATGGGTGTCTAAAATTCAAAGCTTAGGAAAAGGGAGGGAGGAGAAGTGGTTTTTATCATTTCTATATCGCTCAAAATAATACACCAACAGATAGTATCTAAAGAAAAAGATGACTAAGGTTTTTATTACAGAAGTCATTGGCATAGAGGTAATTAATAGAATGCACACACACACACGCAAATCTTCCTGAATATAAAAGTCAATACCCAATAAAAGAGCAAGTTTAACGTGGCATGGTCAAACTGAGATTGAACACATCATTCATATCAATAAATAGAAAGGGCTTACCTTAGCTATTAAAAGAAAAGGTTTATCAAGTTGACTAACAAAGCAAAACCCAACTCCGTGCTCTAAAAAAGAAAGACAAGTAACAAAGACATTCAGAAAGGATAAAAGTTAAAGGATAAGAGAATTCATACTAGGCATATCTTGCTATCAGACAAAGTAGAATTCTAGCCAAAAAGCAATAAACAGGACAAAGAAAAATACTTTTTAATGCTAAAGGCTATAATTCATAATGAAAACATAGTAGTTATTAATATCTATGCACCTGATAACACATCAAGTTTGCCAAGCAGATGTTCTAGGAGATGAAAGGAGAAATATGCAGACACGTGCTGGAGACTATAGAACACAGATAAGATACAGTCAGAGGAAAAAAATCTTAGTATTAAATATCTATAGCAATAAAAATAAATAGGAAAAAAAACTAGTATAATTCAACATAAGTAGATTAATAAGGAGAAAAATCAGACACCAAGTTAGAAAGCTACAAAGTTATAAAAACATCACGATGTCATAAACACATCAACAAGCTATTGCTTTAGGGAAAAAAAAATCACAAAGTGAAGAAACACTAGCAAGAAAAAAGCACAAATATACAAACAAAATGAGACAAAGGGGACATTGCCATTGAAATAAGAGAATTTTTTTAACATCTTAAAATAATACCTTGCTAACTTTATGCAAATAAATTTGACAACCTAGATAAAATAAGTAATTTTTAGGAAAATGTAATTTACCAAATCCAAACCTTAAGAGATGAAAAATTTGAAGAGATCAATTACTATGAAAGTTATGGAAAAAATCTGCTGTTCTCACCAAATAATACACCAGCCCTAGATGGTTCCACTGGGGAATTTAGCAATCCTGTATAGTCAAATAATCCCCATGCTACTTTAACTATAACAGAACATGGGGGAAAATTATAATTTCCAAATGCTTTTTATGAAGCAAATTTAACATAGATAGCAATACCTGATAAATATTTCCCTAAAAAGAAAAGTATAAATCAATTTGACTTATAAATGCTGATTTAAAAAATCTTAAATAAAATATGAGCAAACTGTATATTAAGAAAATATCAGGGCCCCTGGGTAGCTCAGTCCGTTAGGTAATGACACTTGATTTTTGGCTCAGGTCATGATCTCAGCAGGGAGTCTGCATGAGATTCTCTCTCCCTCTGCTCCTACCCCCCACCCCCACACTCACTCTCTCACGTGCTCTCTCTCTCTCTCAAATTAATAAATTAATTTTAAGAAAGAAAGAGGGAAGGAAGGAAGGAAGGAAGGAAGGAAGGAAGGAAGGAAGGAAGGAAAAGAAGGAAGGGAAAGAAAGAAGGAAGGGAAAGAAAGAAGGGAGGAAGGGGTAAGGGAGAAAGGGAGGGAAGGAGGGAAGGGAGAAAAGAAGGCAAGGAAGGAAGGGAGGGAGGGAGGAAGGAAACGCCAACGGGGCAAATGGGATTCACTCCAGGAAAGAAATCAGTATTAGAAAGCTTGATTATGGGGGCGCCTGGGTGGCACAGCGGTTAAGCGTCTGCCTTCGGCTCAGGGCGTGATCCCGGCGTTATGGGATCGAGCCCCACATCAGGCTCCTCTGCTATGAGCCTGCTTCCTCCTCTCCCACTCCCCCTGCTCTCTTGCTGGCTGTCTCTTCTATCTCTGTCAAATAAATAAAATCTTTAAAAAAAAAAAAAAAGAAAAGAAAGCTTGATTATGTTAATATGTAATTCATGATATCCACATCTACAAGCAAAGAATTCACATCATCTCTACAGGTGTTGTGCCAGTTTCCATGTCTCCACCCTATGGTGGGACCCTACAAACCCTGTTCCTGCTTGACCAGCTCTTCTCGCTTTAGGCTCTGCCAGTAGGGGGCGCTGGAGGGAGAGTGCAAGGCTGAAGGATGGGAGGCAGAGGTTTGCTCCTTTCTGCCTGCCCTATCTTCCTGCCCATAACATCCCAATCTTGTTTCTTCACCTCACAGCTAGTGGGGTTTTTCTAGCAGCAGCTTTTGAATTCAGTTTGCTGTTTTTCCAGAGCTTGCTCCTCCAGCCGGCCAGGGCCCCCTTCCCAGAGGTGTGGGTCCAGCTCCTCAGAGCCCCTCCTCTAAGCTCAGGTTCTGGCACCAGCCAATCAGTGGACTCCTCAGAGGTCTGAATTCCATGGGGTCCCACCTCTTCCCGGTGTTCCCCCAGCCCTAGGTGTGGTAGCTACTTCCTGCAGTTTCTGCTACCTCCCGGGTGCGTTAGTAGTCCTTTTGTCTTTTCTATTAGTTAACAATTATTTATGTTAAATTATCTTTATTAAAATATCAGGTATGGTCACATGCAGAAGAATGAAACTGGACCATTTCCTTACACCATACACAAAAATAGACTCGGAATGTATGAAAGACCTAAATGTGAGACAGGAATCCATTAAAATTCTAGAGGAAAACACAGGGAGCAACCTCTTCAACCTCGGCCACAGCAACTTCTTGCTAGACACTTCTCCAAAGGCAAGGGAAGCAGAGGCAAAAATGAACTATTGGGATTTTATCAAGATAAAAAGCTGGGGCGCCTGGGTAGCGCAGTCGATAAGCGTCTGCCTTCAGCTCAGGGCGTGATCCTGGCGTTCCGGGATCGAGTCCCACATTGGGCTCCTCGGCTGGGAGCCTGCTCCTTCTCCCTCTCCCCTGCTGTGTTCCCTCTCTCGCTGGCTGTCTCTCTGTCACATAAATAAATAAAATCTTAAAAAAAAAAAAAGATAAAAAGCTTTTGCATGGCAAAGGAAACAGTCAACAAAACCAAAAGACAGCCAACAGAATGGAAAAAGATATTTACAAATGACATATCAGATAAAGGGCTAGTATATAAAATCTACAAAAAACTTATCAAATCCAACACCCAAAGAACAAATAATCCAATCAAGAAATGGGCAGAAGACATAGACATTTCTCCAAAGAAGACATACAAATGGTCAACAGACACATGAAAAAATGCTCAACATAACTCGGCATCAGGAAAGTACAAATCAAAACCACAATGAGATCCCACCTCACACCGGTCAGAATGGCTAAAATTCACCACTCAGGAAACAACAGATGTTGGCAAGGATGCAGAGAAAGGGGAACTCTCCTACTCTGTTGATGGGAATGCAAACTGGTGCAGCCACTCTGGAAAACAGCATGAAGTTTCCTCGAAAAGTTGAAAATAGAGCTACCGTACAACCCAGTAATCACACTACTGTGTATTTACCCCAAAGATACAGATGTAGTGACCTGAAGAGGCACCTGCACCCCAATGTTTATAGCAGCAATGTCCACAATAGCCAAACTGTGGGAAGAGCCCAGAAGTCCATCAACAAATGAATAATAAAGAAGATGTGGTGTGTATATGTATATACAATGAAATACGACTCAGCCATCAAAAAAATAAAATCTTGCCATTTGCAAGATGTGGATGGAACTAGATGGTATTGTGCTAAATGAAATAAGTCAATCAGAGAAAGACAGTTATCATATGATCTCACTCATATGAGGAATTTAAGAAACAAAACAGAGGATCATAGGGGAAGAGAGGAATAAGTAAAACAAGACAAAATCAGAGAGGGAGAACATACCATAAGAGACTCTTAATCATAGGAAACAAACTGAGGTTTGCTGAAGGGGAGGGAGGTGGGGGGATGGGATAACTGGGTGATGGACATTAAGAACGGTATATGTTGTAATGAGCACTGGGTACTATATAAGACTGATGAATCACTGACCTCTACCTCTGAAACCAAAAATACATTATATGTTAATTAATTGAATTTTAATTTAAAAATAAATATATAAAAATAACAGGCATGGTTTCTGTGTCCATTTGACAAAATCTGGCACCCATTTCTGATTTTTTATTTTTTTTTTAAGATTTTATTTATTTATTTGACAGAGACAGCAAGCGAGAGAGGGAACACAAGCAGGGAGAGTGGGAGAGGAAGAAGCAGGCTCCTAGCGGAGGAGCCTGATGTGGGGCTCAATCCCAGAACGCTGGGATCACGCCCTGAGCCGAAGGCAGACACTTAACGACTGCGCCACCCAGGCGCCCCTCATTTCTGATTTTAGAAGATATTTTTTAAAAAGAAAATATTCAATTAAGGAAGAATTGATGGATATCTGATTTCATATATATGCAGCTCCACCCCAGAGCCAGTATCTCACTGAATGGGGAATAGAGGTTCCTCCACTGCCCCTTGTACTGGGGGTAGCGGGCAGAGCAATGAGACAGGAGAGTGAGAACAACCTCTCTATGCCATATCCTGATGTGAACCAGTCCCAAGAAATGGGGAAAAGAGAAAGGAGTATAACAGTAAATATAAAATCTACTTCTTATAAAAGAAATAGAGGGAAATACAGACATAAATTATCTTCTCATAGCTACAAAATGAAATACTGAAAAAACAAACCAAGAACTAATTTTTTAAATGTGTTACATAAAGAGGGAAGGAGAAATGAGGTAGAGAGGATAGGAATGGAAACTAGATTTCTCGGAATACACCCAGTTACAGTTTTGATTATGGGAACATGTTTTATATACTTTAAAAAAAAGTGAAATTAAAAAAGCAATTCCTGAAACAAATAAGCCTAATTATCTAGCTGGTTGCTTGTAGTGATTTTAGAACATGATTTGGCTGTTACGAGTTGCTGGCTCCAAAACATGCTTCCTCTGCTTCAGTCAACATCAGGAGCAAAAGGATCCCCCGAGCCATACCTTTCTTGCCCCTCATCTCAATTCCAAATTGAAGTCTCACATGAGTGCATCCAATTGGTGGACCAAACAGCCCATCTGGAATCCCAAATACTACGGTGACTGAGAAATATGGTTTTTAGCTTTCTATCTTCTTCACACAGGACTGTGAACTAGCTGGAGATTGGAAAAGGATTAAACCAATAAATCCATACTGTCTATTACCTCGTCAACTCAGGCCCTTCACATGTCTTTGATTAGCCTCTTAAAGACTTGGTTTGGTAGCAACGTAGGAATTTTTCAAGAAAACGCATTCTAGAAATCCATTACAAAATTATACCTAGTAGCTAAAAGTTGTGTCTTACATCTTCTATATGTTTAGAGTCCATGAGGGAAAAGACTAGTTGTAAAATATCCACTGTGCCCCAGGCAGCGGCAGGGTCATTTAGTCACTCAGGCAATCCCGCCATGACTGCAGCTCAAACACACACAGAGGGCTCCAGTTTGGAAAGGGGGTATATAATTTGTTGCTTTCTGAATAATCCTAATGGGATGATAATTTTGTTATTATTAATAATATCTCCCAAATTCCATTCATTATAAATTCTCCTAGGAATAACCACTAAAATTTGTCTCAAGGAAAAAGGGAAATAAAGGGTGCCTGGGTGGCGCAGTCGTTAAGCGTCTGCCTTCGGCTCAGGGCGTGATCCCGGCGTTCTGGGATCGAGTCCCACATCAGGCTTCTCCGCTAGGAGCCTGCTTCTTCCTCTCCCACTCCCCCTGCTTGTGTTCCCTCTCTCGCTGGCTGTCTCTGTCAAATAAATAAATAAAATCTTTAAAAAAAAAAAAAAGAAAGAAAAGAAAAAGAAAAAGAAAAAGGGAAATAAAAGCTAAGCTTCTAAAAATAAAAACATCCAGTATCACTAGACCCAGCTATGGATCGACCCCAAGTCACACACGGTACTTCCAGGTATCAGAGAGCCAATCCCAGCTGTGATGCCCATTCAAAAATAATTGTTGGCCAATGAATTTCTTCTTAGCTCAATTTCCTAATCCAAGTTCTGTCATTATATCATGTGTGTGAGTAAATGCTCTCAGTATATGCACATCACACACACACAGTGTTCTTCACAGTAGCAAGAGTTGAATAATCTGATTCTACTTGCTGGCTGTGTACCCTCAGAGAGCTTTTCAACCTCTCTATGCCATAGTCTCCTCATCTGTAAAATGAAAGTAACAATTGTTACTAACAACTGTTATGAGAATTAAATGAGTTGGTAAAAATAAAATGCTCTGAAGGGTGTCTGACACATCCAAGTACTGTATCATTGCTAATTACTGTCCTTACCATTATGCTTATTACCACTGTTACTCTCTATCTTAGCAGGCATCAAGATAACAGCCTCTAAATATGTTCAGTATTCGTGGACCACAAATACTGGCAGAATGTCTGAATACTGAGATATTTCCCCTTCGAGGAAAAAAAGGAAAATGCTGCCTATCTAGCAAACAATACAACATTTGAATTTCTTATTAATGCCCAAAGGAGAAAAAGAAAGAAAATAATTTTCCACAGCACAGAGCTGCAAGCTGAGAAGACAAGTCAACACAGGCCAGTTCACCTGGGCTATGGTGATGACCTGTTGTTCCCTGAGAGTGGAACCTAGGCACCTATTTCACCCAACACTGCTCTTGGGTCCTGGAAACATGGCAACTAAAAATATATCTGACTGGGGCGCCTGGGTGGCTCCATCGGTTAAGCAGCTGGCTCTTAATTTCAGCTTAGGTCATGATCTCAGGGTCGTGAGATCGAGCCCAGAGTCAGGCTCCATGCTCAGCGGGGAGTCTGTTTGAGATTCTCTCTCCCTCCTCCAAAACCCCTCCCCCACACTCTCTTTCTCTCCCTCTCTCTCAAATAAATAAATAAATAAAATCTTTAAAAATATATATATACCCAACTGACCAAATAAAGATAGTATTTTCCCTAGCAGTGATCAACTCAGCCAGGTCTGGACATCATTCATTGCTCAGAAGAAACAGAGCCTGGTCCTCTGACAGGTCACGGAGGCTGGACCATCCAACCAGCCAACTCAGAAGCAAAGGAGTCGCTACCTTAAGCACATTAATAAAATCAATTAAAATTAGAATGTGAGAGGAAGGCCTCCTGTCTGACACTCTCTTAGCTTCTGACACCTCAAAATGTAGGAACTGCAGTAAGTGAAAAGAGATGGAAAAAGACAGTCAGTCCTCAAATCTCATGGGTGTTTGGGGCAGGGTGAGGGCGGGAGAGGGCTCAGAGCAGAAGTCATGTGGTTTCTACAGGGTGGCGTCTACATCCACCTCCTGAGGCTTCACTCCTTTCCCTGTGGTTATTTCTAAAATAAAAATAGAATTAAAAAGCCAATACCTAGAAATAAACGTAAGGGATTTAAAACTCACAGGCAAAGCTCAGATGACCCAGTCACATTTAGACTTGAAGGTGAGGAAAACATTTCTAATAAATATCTCAGGCTCCTTAGAGTTTTGCATCTTTGAATAAGGAGACAGAAAACTCTCAATAAAGTAAAACTTTCTGCAAATACTTGGTTTTTCCAGAACTACAGCATGGAAATGGAATCTATAATATTAAACTCAAGCTTTTTTGCCCTCCAACAACTACCACAGATGAGAATTTCCAGCAAAAGTAACTAGATTATTTTTACCACCTGGACATACCACTTTTTCCAGCTTGTGGTACACTGTTAGAAGTTTCTCAACAAAATAAAATTACCTTCTGAGGAATGCTATTTAAAGATCTTTGGTATAAAACATTAAGCAATCCTGGGCAAAGGAAATAATGCCTAGAAAATGTGTAATTGGAATAAAAGAACTAGGAAGTTGGAGGGCCTATACTGGACTGTATCTTATACTATTTTCATGAAATATGCTTACAGACTATCAAAACTTGAAGAGTCAATAAAAGTCAATTTTTTAAAAAGATTTATTTATGTGAAAGAGAGAGAGTGTGTGTGTGTGAGTGTGGGGAGTGGGGAGCACAGGGAGAGGGAGAGAGAAACTCAAGTAGACCCCACACTGAGCACAGAGCCTGATGTGGGGCTCGATCTCATGACCCTGAGATCATGACCTGAGCCAAAACCAAGGGTTGGATGTTCAACCGACTGGGCCATGGAGATGCCCCAGAGTCAATTTTTAATATATGCCTTTGGGATCCCCCCAAGAATAGGATTGGTTTATATGCTTGCTTTGTACAGTTCTCTTTGTGGTTGATATATCCCATACACTTATTCTTATAATAAACATATATCACCTTATTTGTGCCACTTACCGTTTCCTGTGTTGTGTGTAATGGGACTGTGACCCTGTATATGTGGCTTCTATCTACAGCAGAAAGGGAAACATAGAGAAAAAAAGCTCTTTGTAGAGGAAAAAAAAAAAAGAACTTACTGCTCTTTATTAACTATAAGACAAGATGAAATACTGTTCATCTCTAAAGAAGATAATTTTTGTTGAACAAGCATTAATGTGGTTATAGAGGTACATAACACAAAATTACATAGAAAGTAAGAATGTAAACAGATGAAGAAAAGTCAGCATTTTTCCTTAGGCCTTAAAGAAATCACACAAAAGCAAGAAGTTGAAGCAATAAACACAATTGTAAACTCCATCCTCGAAACAGTAGGGAAAATGCCGAAGTTATGAAGCACAAAGTAGGAAGTTCTTCTGGAAGCACTTAAGGTCAAACTCAGGACAACGCAAAAAGAAATGCACTCTGCAGCTGCAAATCTTTAAAAATAAAAATCTCAGGAGCAGAGTTCTCCTGGGTGAGGAATCCAAATAGAGGTGCAAGATCCATTATTGATCGCTTCCACAGGGCAGGGTGCCTGTCTGGTGAGAGGAACCCCCCGGGCCTGGTTTGGTCCCTGGGAGGCTGCATCAGAGACCAGGCTGGATGAGGAATCACACAGGAAGCCATATTTGCAGGAAGCAGATCATCTATAAGGCAGAGGATAACCAAGAAGAAAAAGAAACGTGAATGGCTATTTAGCTTCCCTTCTCTTTGGGCTGAGAAGAAGTAAAGGAAGGGTGGCCAAAAAATAAAAACCTTGTTCTCGGAGAGAGAAGAGAAAGAGAGCTACCAAGAGCCCAACAGAAAAGGAAGCAAATAACATGGTTCACAGAAACAAAAATGCAAATGCTTCCACATACGCAAGAATAGTTTCAATCTCTTACAAGGAATGTAAAGTAAAGTTACAGGGATATTTTTCACTTATGAGATTGGCAAAATTCCAAAACAGTGATAGCAAACTGTGTGATCAAGAGTGTGGGAACATGGACACGCTTACACTGCAGGGGGGACTGAGAGCAAGCCACAATCGCCCCCAACGTGAGAAATCCTTTCACCCAATAATGCCACTGCTAGGAAGTGAGAAATGGCATTTTCTTAAACATCAAAAGTGTGGAAACAATCTAAATATTCATAATAGGGGACTGAATACATGATGATGCAATCCAACAGTGGAACATTATGCAATTTTTTAAAAGAATGAAGCAGATCCATACATACTGAATGGAAGGCTCTCCAAGATACAGTGTTAAGTTTAAAAAAAAAAAAAATCCAGAAAAGTATTTTGCTATCCTACCACTTGCATATGAAACATAAAAAAATACAAAAATACATACGTACATAAGCAATTATGTATTGCTTATGTACGTATGCTTATGTAAAGAATAACTTTGGAGGCTGGCAGCAGTGACTCCATGTAGCAAGAGGAAAATGGGTGGTCAAAAGACTAAAACAGGAGTCCCCCAAACCATTAAAAAGTGTGGGGGGTGAGGTGTGCACACGCAGACCTGCACGTGCATATGAATAAAAGAAACACAGAAAATTCCCACAAAGCATTCACTGCAGTTCTCTCTGTATTACAAGATTAGAAGTGATTTTTTTTAATCTTTTTTTTAAGTAGGCTCCACACCCAACGTGAAGCTTGAACTCACAACCCTGAGATCAAGAGTCACACACCCCACCAACTGAGCTGACCAGGCATGTGCCCTTAGGTGATTTTTTTTTTCTTTGTTGTGTTTTGGGTTCATAAATATTCCACAGTGGCATAAAGTGCTTTGAAAAACAACAGGATTTGTTTTCCTCCTAAAATTCTCAATTACCTCCACCAAACAAAAATACCTTCCGGTCAGTTCACTCAGTGGAAAAAAACTTTTTGCTTGTGTGGCTCTCCAGGTGGCCCAGGCCAGTCCCTGGAATCCCCAACTGTCCATTCTCAGATACGCCAGGCAGCCCAGCAGCCCCATGCCCCCTGTGCTCCACAAGGCCCTGTAGGCCAACGTATTTGGGGGCAGAGTTCCACTTACTGTTTCCCTCAGGTAAAGGACTCCCCCAAATGGTGCTGCTATCAGAATTAAAGTCTTGGAGCTATTTTGGTTGCATTCCTGGCCTTAATAGACAGGTTTCCTGTTAATACTGTTTTGACTGAGATTGTTTGGGTCTCTCCAGCAGGAGACCAGATTTAGATCAAACGCACAGGATTCTCCTGCTGAAACAAGAAGAGGCTGCAACACCCAGGGAAATCAAAGTCCCCGCTTTCAGAGGGTGGGAAACGGGACTGGGACAGTTTCTCTGCTGTCCTGGGAGGCCTCGGTGAAGAAAGGCCCGTCTTCCCGGAGCCACACAAAGCCAAGGCTACTGTGCCAGCAGCTTAGAGGTCAAAGCATCCTGGCCCCCCCTCAACAGAAGGCAAGTCCCCTCTTCAAGGCCCTGGGCCAAAGTCAGGAGGCCCACACACCTACAGTCCAAGCACCAGCCCTGGCTGTGTCCCTGCATGGAGACGCCCCAAGGGCTATTTAGGGCCTGCCGCTGGCGAGCACCTATGTAACCTGACAGCCAGGAAGCCTGGGAATATGGAACAAAAGAAAGCATGAGCCAGACTCTGTCTTGGCTCCTCTCGGACTTAGTCAACCTGGCAGATGCCCCTAGCCACTGATGAGGGGCCTGGGCATCCCAAAATCTGAGGTCTTCATTCTCAAAAGGAAAAAAGAGGCTGCCCCCCAGAGCAGGATGCACTGAGCAGGCCTGCCTGCCCAGCCTAAGTGGGGAGAGAGGGACCCCATGTGTACACACACCTCTGTGGGGTGGCTCTCAGGTCATTATGTCCTGGGCTAGCCCAGGCCTCCGAGACAGGCAGGAAGGTACCAGGCTGGTAACCAGAGGCCCTGGAGCAGTGAAGTGCTTCAGTGGGACCTACACCTTACTGCATATTGGGGCTTCATGCTCCCTCTGCCAAGGCTGGGAGAGTAACGGCAGAGTCTGAATTTTCACAAGAAAATTTGTTTTCACAGAGCAGGTCCTGATTAACAGTGAAACCTTTGAAATGGGCTGGAAGTTGGCTATAACCAACTGACATTTTGTTTTTAAAAGAACCAGGCAGATCTGTTTCCAAGGCCTTTTCCTTTGAATCTTTGTTTGCATGTGGACCTGGGAACCGGCATCTACAGCCTCTTTCCTAATGAAATCTTAAATCATCCAGGTGACTGTGGGAAGGTAGCCCATGCCGCCCAGCCAGGGCCTCTCAAAAAAGCATGCAACTCTTTAGCCTGGAGTCTGGAAGTTGCCATCCACCAGCAGTAAACAAACAGCAGTCAAAGGACTAAAATACAGTTCTCTTTCTGTTTTTGAGACCAGGGGAACCTGGCCAACATGCCTTCTCCTCCCATTGTAGATGACAAACTGTGAAGAAAAGTCTTGGCGTTTGGCAAAAGTTCCCCTTCCATTGTAAAGCTAATAAAAGAAAACCATGTGTTCAAACACGTCAGCCTTTTGCTAACAATCCTGCATCATTGGGCTCCAAATGTCAGAGAAATATCCATGCTTCAGTTAAGCAAGGAGACAAAAAGAATGTGGCAGGGTAAAAAGAATTCAGATTTTAGGAGACTGGTTCCACAACACATATGTACATGAAAATGCCTTTTTACCTGATCTAACTGGAGGCCTGAATTCTTTTTTAAGTGGTCCCCCACTTGAAGCTCAAGCTTATGGGGATGTTGACTCCACCTCCAGTACAAGGGTGGGCCAGATAGTCTGAAGCCCGCCGGTTTACTCCATTCTCTGTACCAGTGATTAGCTTTCAGGGTTAGTTCAGCCATGTGACCTAAGCGGCCCAAGCAGTGTATGTCTCATAACTACTGCTGGGAATGTTGAACAAAGAGACTCTGCCCTTCCTCTGGCATCAGAATATGGAGAGGTAAAGCCTGGAATATTTGCCACCAGGAGGAAAACAGTTTAAGAATTAAGCCCACAGGAATGCAAACTAGTGCAGCCACTCTGGAAAATGGTATGAGGGTTCCTCAAAAGGTTAAAAAGAGAACTACCCTACAATTCAGCAGTCACACTACTGGGTATTTATCCAAAGAATACAAAAATTCCTGATTCAAAGGAATACATGCACCCCGATGGTTATAGCAGCATTATTTACAATAGCCAAGAAATTGGAAGCAGCACACGTGTCCACAGATTGATGGACTGATAAAGAAGAAGTGGTATATATTATATATATATATATATAAACTACCCTACAATTCAGCAGTCACACTACTGGGTATTTATCCAAAGAATACAAAAATTCCTGATTCAAAGGAATACATGCACCCCGATGGTTATAGCAGCATTATTTACAATAGCCAAGAAATTGGAAGCAGCGCACGTGTCCACAGATTGATGGACTGATAAAGAAGAAGTGGTATATATTATATATACAATATATAATATATTATATATATTATATATTATATATTGTATATATATATTGTATATATTATATATTATATATATATAATATAGAGAGATAATGGAATATTATTCAGCCATTAAAAAAAGAATGAAATCTTGCCATTTACAATGACATGGATGGAGCTAAAGAATATATGCTAAGCAAAATAAGTCAGTCAGAGAAAGACAAATACCATATGATTTCACTCATATGTGGAATTTAAGAAACAAAACAAACAAGCAAAGGGGAAAAAAGAGAGAGACAAACCAAGAAACAGACTCTTAACCATAGAGAATACACTGATGGTCACCAGAGCGGAGGTGGGGGGTGGGGTATGGGTGAAATAGGTGGGATTAAGAAGTGCATTTATGGTGAGCACCAGATGATTATGGAAGTGTTGAATCACTATATTGTACCAGAAATTAATATAACATTGTATATAAACTAACTGGAATTAAAATAAAAACTTCAAAAACAAAAAGAATTAAGCCCACAGTTGATGAGTATCTAAAATGGTGCAGCCACTATAGAAAAGTCTGGTGGTTCCTCAAAAAATTAATCATACAATTACCATATGACCCAGCACCTCCACCTCTGAGTATATGTCCAAAAGAAATGAAAGCAGGGATTCAAACAGACATTTGGATACCTATGTTCATAGCAGCGCTATTCACTAATAGCCAAAAGGTGGAAGCAACCTAAGCACCCATCAATGATGAACAGATAAACAAAATGTGGTATATACAACCCATGGAATATTATTCAGCCTTAAGAAGGAACGCAATTCTGACCCATGCTCCAATATGGATGACCCTTAAGGACATAATGGTCCTTGAAATAAGCCAGTCACAAAAAGACTAATACTGTATGGTTCCACTTATAAGGTTCCTAGAGTAGTTCAATTCGCAGAGACAGAAAGTAGAATGGTGGCTGCCAAGGCTGGGGAAGGGAGAAATGAGAAGCTGTTATTTAATGGGGGCAGAGTTTCAGTTTTGAAAAATGAGAAGAGCTCTGGAGCTGGATGGGGGTGACGGCTGCACAGCAATGCGAATATACTTCATGCCACCAAACTGTACACCTAAAAAAGGTAAGATGGTGAATTTTATGTTATAGGTCTTTTAACAAAATTTTTTAATTAAAACTAAAAAAAAAAAAAGTAATTAATCCTACAAACAGATGACAGCCTAAGTGAGAGACCAGCACAGAAACAGACCTGGAGTCTCTTGATTAAACTGGCCCTGAAGTTGATCATCTTATGAATTTCCATGACGTTGAAGCCTTTTTGGGGAGGGGGCGGAGGGAGTAGCTTTCGTGTCCATGTAAGGTCTCTGCAGGCCCCTGGTCAAACAAAAAGGATACCAAGGCAGCAATACCATGGCATAGCTTAGCTAAATTCCCAACAGCCCCTTTATCATAACCAGCTATCCTTACACCCTTCTCACTTCCTCATCCCCGCACACCCACTCTATGGAATTCAAACGCTGGCCTCCACTTTCCAGCCTGAACTTGATGATTTAATAGATCAGTTAATAACTTCGTACGCATCTCAGCTCTGTTTGGCAGCCAGACCCCTCTCCCTTTCCCTAAAGGAGCCCTGCTCTCAGTGTTTCCTCCCGCTCATGCCTTCCCACCCATGTGTTCAAGTCATCTCTCTCCCTCCCTTTGTCTCACAACCACTCCTGTTTCCAGCTTCTTTCCCACAATCTATAAACATACTCGTCTTCCCATGTTTCCATGGTTAAATAAATACGTTTCTTGACCTGCTATTCCCTTCTAGCTGCCACCTTATCACTCGCCTTCCCTTCACAGTCAAGCAGCTCAAAATATTTGTCTGCATTCCCTGTCTCTACCTCCCAGCATTTCCAGGCTGCAAGTCAGGCTTCCCCAACCACTCCAATGAAAACAGTCTATTAAAAATGCCACTCACCCCCTGATTGCTAAATCCAATGGGTCTGTTTGTGCAGTCATTCTCTTACCTGAATTCCCTGTCCCATTTGTTATGTTTTCCTTGGTATTTCCTGCTCCTCAGCTTCTGGGACAATATTCTTTCTAGGCTGTCCTCCTACCTCTCTGACGTTCCTCCCAAACCCCTTTGTGAGATCCATTTTCTCTGACTCTCCTTGAGAGGTTGGGGTGCTCTACAGTCCTGCCCAGGGCCCTTTCTTTCATCCCGCATAGCCATCCCAGTGATTTCATCCAACCCCATGTGTGCAGGAAAAGGGTTGATTCAGGAGATCTGGGATCCTCAAACCCTTCACCTTCCAAAGAAAGGTCTGACCCTTGCCTGCCTCCTGGAAGATAACCTCTATGCCCTTAGAATATCCTACCTAACAAGTGTCTGCTTTTCCTGGGGCCTTGGGCCATGCCAGATAGTTTATGCAAACAATGTGATCTATGGCGTGGGTCTTGGGTCATCTGACCTCTGGAGAGGCTGGAAGTAGAGTAAGTAAGATCAGTCATATGGGCACCCTGTGCCTAAGTGACCAACACCCTCCCCACACCCCCCCCCAAAAAAAAACCTGGTGAAATTCCCTGGCTGGCAATCCTCCATATGTATTGTCACACGTCGCTGTGGGGATCCACTGGAAGGAAGAACTAGAAGCTCATACCTGGACTCTGCCCTCATAGCTCTTGCCTTTGCTGACTTTTATCTCCTCCTTTCACTGTAATAAACCATAACCATGAGTATAACAGCTTTTCTGAGTTCTGCAAGTCCTTCTGGTGAGTCATTGAACCTGAGGGTAGTCCGGGGGATGCCTGACACAATATACTATGTCTAAAAGTCATATGTTGATGACTCAAGAATCCATATTTTTTTCTGTTCATCCTTCTTAGGCACCAGTTTTAGACAAACATTTTGACCAAATATTTATAGTGCTACAAATTCACATTCAAAATTTATCTCCTTATATTCTGCTTCAAACTCATTTTTCCTCCTGTTTTGCTATAAACCCATGTCTAAAATCTGGCAGTTACCTTACATTCCTACCTCTCCCTAGACTCCCACACCAAATCTGTGAGAGCGGCTTACTGACATCTCGGGGTCTTTCCTTTCTTTCCACACCCACTGTTCCCCTTGACGCAGGCCCCCCACCATTTCACCTCTCTGGAATCAATACTGTCTGGAAAGGTCAACCAATACTCTCTGGAAAGGTCTCCCTACTTCCAGGCCATGCTCTTACAATTATGCCCACTATAGACAAAATGAACCTTTCGAAAAAGAAAAACCAGACTTTAAGTTCAAGAAGGTGAAACTTAAGTAAATACTAAGATATAATGAATATAAAAATGGTATGAATGTATAGTAATGAAGAGAAAGTCCATTACTGAAAAAGACATTTCAGCAATTTTTAGAGAGTTAAGAGGTGAATGAGAGCAGGTTAACAGATAAGTCAGAATGAAGAAAGACTCATCCCATGAGTCTTCATCTCAGCCCTCAGAGAAGATTTGGACTTTGGATCTTTCAATAAGAGTTGAAAAAAATGTTTATTAAAAGAAATTGAATTTGGGACCACTGCAGTGGGGTTGAGGTGGCAGATTCAGCCTCTCCTCATTCAGGAATTTAGGAGTTCTGGCATTCTGTCCTCACACCCTGAAGTGACACTTTCTCATTGACAATATCCTATCACACACTGAGACCATACAGCCAAACTGTCCTCCTCAGGAAAAGAAGGGTACAGACAACACTAAGAGAAACTACCACTACCTGCACTACACAACTGAATCTTTCATTCCTAAATACGTACTTTTTGATTTGTTACCATGGGAATATATTACATTATTTTGGCTTAAAATATTGTTGCAAAACTGGCTTATGTACTTTCCAGTTTAAAATCCATCAATGGCTCCCTATGGCCTACAAGATATAATTCCAACTCCTTTCTTGGCATCAAGAATTGCCTAGTCCAATTTTCTCAAGCTCTACTGATATTTTACATTCCATAGATGCTGATGATCTGGCAATTTTATGCTTCTTGGCCTTTATCCATGTTTGTCCCTCTACTCAGAATGTACTTCTCCCAATCCTTTCCAGTGAGCAAACACTAACATGTCTCAAGATTGAGCCCAAGTGAACCATAAGTGACACCCCCTCTCTCCCAAAACCATGTAAAACCAGTCCCTTCCACAGATATTTTTATCAATTTTCCTATGACATTTAATGCATTTATAAGTTTACTGTCTGTACTTTGTGCTCCATGAGAGCAGAAACCTCTACTGCCCAGGCCTAGAATGGGAGAGGACCTCGTAAATCCGTGATGAACAATGAGCGAATGGCATTTAGGGATGGACTTGTTGTCCACTGAAGGTCTGATACTGGCTCCATCAGTTGTCTTATGCAAACCACATTTTATCTATCAGTCAAACATTCAGAAAGAATATTACTAACAATAGTGGATGATTTTTATGAAGATAATAATAAGAAATGCAATTTATGAAATATAGATGATACCAAATAATACCCAAGACACTTTAAAATTCATTTTTATAAGAACTCTGCAATATTGGTACTTCGTCCTCATTTTATAGTTGACAAAATTGAGGTTCAAAAATTAAGTGAAATAGCCATTTTAACATCTAGTATCTGGTGTACTATGGGCCCTCAGGAGATGCTAGCTCCCTTTTTTATCCCACTCCTCACAGCCCTGAGACACTGAGATAAGATACTGGAAGAAAGGAGGTGTCTGGGCCAGGTGACAGTACGTGGAGTTAGGGTGACAGTAACATACTGAAAATAAGGAGATTAAGTCAAAATTCATATACTGAATGCTCAGATCCTCCATCTACCCAGGCTTCTTTCCCATCTCGGGCCCCAAATTTCTGGCAGCCAGTCTTTCTGTCACCATGCAGGAGGTCATACTGCCTTCTCCAGACAATCTGATCAGCCCCAAAAAAATGCCATTGAAATGGGCCAGCTAGGTCATTCTGCAATGAAGCCAGTGTGTTAATAAACTTGTTGGTACCCTATTCTTTGTTGTGTATACACAGTCGAGGTTGAGAATATGGTCAATGCTCATACAGCACTCATTATGTGCCAGAAACTATGAGATAGTTAGTATTACAATTGTGATTTTATAGGTAGAGAAAGAGACATGGAGATGTCAAGGAACATGTCCAAGTGCACACCACTGGAAAGAGAGGGCCACACAGCCCACACTCCTCTTTTGTTGGGATATATTATTATTTTACATGCATGATTTCCCCTCCCTTGCACCATCCCTCTTCAACACTTTCCAATGTTTCTCCCACACAACCTTCTTCAGGAAGCTCCAAGAGGATCGGCTTTACCAAATAAGGCAGCAAGCCAAAAGAGAAGAAGAGGAAGGATCCAGGAAACCCAAAGTTAGAGGAAGGTGATGGAGATTCCCAGGATGTGGTGTCAGCAAGCTGAGAAGGCAGCCTCTCTAGATTAGAGCAGGTCAGAAGGCTCCAGGAACAACTTTCTTGAGAAAACCTACTCTGTAAAATCCTAATTTGTATGAGCATATTGAGAGGAGATACCTACATCTGAGGCAAAATGTAGTGTTGCATTAGTAATTACTACAGAAGAAGAGTAAACAAAAAGGAAAGCAGTTATTAATTCCAGGATCAAAAACAGTGCAAGAAGGAAAATTAATTCACTCAATTTATGAAATGGCTCCATTACAAATAGTGTTCACATGGTCAAAATAATATATGCACTGAATATTGATCCAAAAATAATAGACCATAACTGTATTTGGAGATGTGAAGGGATGCGTGAGTTCACCCAAGGTGAGGAAGTAGAAAGAGGGCTAGAATCTCAGCCTCCACATCAAGAAGTCAATGGATAATACCTAAAACTGAAAACTGAAAAGACAGGAACTAGCAATACAGTGTGCTTTGTAGAAATACAGAGATAAATATGAAATAATCAGCTAAAAAAGGTACAAGTGGTTGACTCCCAGAAGCGGGCAAGAGGTACAGAGCTGCTGGGCTTTTTGTAACAAAACCTTTGAGTTATTTCACTCTTTAAACCAGATAGATAGATACATAGATAGATGATAGATAGATAGATAGATAGATAGATAGATAGATAGATAGATGTATCTTTAATAAATACTCATACCTCTCAGGTAACAGAAACTTGGGAAGAAAAACTAAAACTGCTCAGCTCAGCTCTGCCCTTTTCTGTCTTCAGAGAAATGCTCTCCACAGGGAACACACATTTCACCTGTATTCCTCTATTACGTGAGCCAATGGTTCTCAAAGTGTGATCTCCAAACCAGCAGCATCTGTATCACTTAGGAACTTGCTGGAAATGCAAATTCTAGGGCCTCACCTCACACCCACTCAATAGAAAATTCTGGGGCGGAGGCCCAACAATCCTTGTCTTAACAAGCCCTGCTGGTGATTCTGATGCTCACTCACGTTTAGGGAAGCCCTTTCAGGGCAGTTCTGCGTGGGACTGATGGGGAACTCTGTTCAGTTCCAAGCTTCAGAATTAGAAACTCTCTTGGCTAACAATCTTAAAGCCACATCCTCCAAATAGGCTTTAATCAGTAATAAAGGTGATGTTGTTACCACCAAAATAATAGTAATAATAGGAGAAGCAAAGAATTCAAAGAAAAAACATGAAACTGTAAACAGTTTTGACAGTTTGAAGAGCGTGAAAGCAAAACCAGAAGCTAAAAAGAATAAATTTCTCCACATACAAGTTAGAATCATTCACTAGTCAACCCACCAATATTGCCCAACAGTAAATAAGATCAAAAGTGGAAGTCAAGGGGTGCCTGGCTGGCTCAGTCGGTTGAGTGTCCAACTCTTGGTTTCAGCTCAGGTCTTGATCTCATGGGTCATGGGATCGAGCCCTGTATCAGGCTCTGCACTCAGCAGGGAGTCTGAGATTCTCTCCTCTGCCCCCCACCCTGACACACTCTCTCTCTTTAAAATAAATTAATAAATCATTTTTTAAAAGTGAAAGTCAAATTAAGAAAAAAAATTGCTATACACATAATGAGAAAAGGGCCAAAATACACAGTAAATTCTTAGCAATTGATAAGCAAAGAAAACCAGCCCAATTGAAAAACGGGCAAAAAATTTAAAGGCAATCTGGAGCTTTGCTGTCCAATGTGGTGGCGCTAGCTGCATGTAACTGATCCAAATCGAGGTCTGTTCTAAGTGTAAAATACACTGGATTTCAAAGACATAGTGCTGAAAATGTAAAATATCTCTTTAATAATTTTTATGTTGATTATATGTTGAAATGATATTATTTTGGATATACTGGGTTAAATAATATGTATTATTAAAACGGATTTCACCATTTCCTCGTTTTTAATGTGGCTACTAAAACATTTAAAATTATATATGTGGGGGGCGCCTGGGTGGCATAGCAGTTAAGCGTCTGCCTTCGGCTCAGGGCGTGATCCTGGCGTTCTGGGATCGAGCCCCACATCAGGCTCCTCCGCTATGAGCCTGCTTCTTCCTCTCCCACTCCCCCTGCTTGTGGTCCCTCTCTCGCTGGCTGTCTCTCTCTCTCTGTCAAATAAATAAATAAAATCTTTTTAATAAATAAATAAATAAATAAATAAATAAATAAAATTATATATGTGGCTTGCATTTGTATTTCTTTTGACAGTGCTGGTTTAGAGGATAAGAAATACAAATGGTCATAGATTTATTAACACGAAAAAATAGGAAGATTCAGTGCTGATTAGAGTGAAACATTTTGTGAAACATTTTGAAGAATAATATCTATTTATATTTTAAAAACACATACCATTCAATTCAGAAAATTCTCTTCTAGGATTTTACTACAGACCCACCTACATACATGCACATATACGTAGAAAAGAATATTCATTGCAACGCTGTTTGAGCTAGGAAAAAAGAAAAGAGCCTAAATGTCCATCAGGAGGAAAATGATTAAGTACATACTAAGAAGTCCACCCAGTGGAATATTATACAACCAGTGAGTAGAATGAGGTATGGAGCACCTGGGTGGCTCAGTTGGCCAAATGTCCGACTTTTGGTTTCAACTCAAGTCATGATCTCAGGGTTGTGAGATCAACCCCCTATCAGGCTCTGTGCTGGGTGTGGAGTCTGCTTGGGATTCTCTCTCTCCCTCTGCCCCTCCCCCACCCCTCAAAAAAATTTGAGGTAGACCTATATGCACTAACACAGGTGTGCATCCATGATATATGTGGAGTGAAAATTATTTCAGACAATATACATAATACACCCTCATTTTTTGTTTATAAAAAGCCCTGTATATGCTCTGTGTTGGAAGGCTTTACAGTTTTTATTTTATGTGCTTCTGCATTTTATTGTCCCAATAAGCGCATATTACTTTTGTGATTTAAAAAAGCAGCTGCAAAGAAACATTAAGTCTCCTGGGAACCGTCATCCATTGCAGCAATTCCTCATTTGGAAGTTAGAGGAATACTGAGGGGAGTAAGAATACTCAGTTGCCAGGCTCACCCCCCTCTACTATCCCAGGTCTCACCCTACCCACTTTGAAAAGACAGGAGACATTCCCGCCAACTCTGCCTCCATTCCGGCAAAGTGCTCTATCGCCTTCCTTCCCTTCACTCAGGACCTCCCACCCTGTCCTTCTGGCAGGCACGGCAGTCTGACCTCCACCTCTGTCATTTCCTTAAACTGCCATCAGCAAATTAGCAGGTCATTCCATGACTGTGACCACAGTTCCACTCTAAGCAGCCAATGGAGGTAGAAGGAATGAGAAGCTGGAGGAGAGCAATGAACCCAAGGACTGGGGCTCGGGCTTCCCCTTTTGGGGAAACTATACCCTTGGAATGGCAGGTCTCTGATTACACTTCCACCTGCTTCTCATCCTCTAGTATTCTCACGTACAGAAATACCAGTTTTTGTTTTGTTCACAGAGCTGGGACCTGAAGAGTCCTGTGCCTTCAAAAGCAAGAAGGACATTCACGCCTTTGTAGGAACTGGGAGCTTAGTCAAAGAATCTTATGGGATGAGCACCCAGAATAAATGCCTGACACTTCAAGGTAGGGAGGCCATGAGGATGGAGTCCATCTTCAAAATTTTACGTCTCCTAGGACCATTTCTGGTACTAACTATCAAATATCACCAAGAAGTAGTCCCTAAACCTCTGAGTTTTAATGCAAAAGTTTCTTAGGACTACTCTTGGGTGTTATATCTATAAGAGGTGAGGGAAGCAAGCCTGGGCAGGGAAAGAATTTGAACAGCAAGTTGGTTGCCGCAAAAAGTTCAGCTGATCCTACGGGAATCTTTGGAGCTGGAGTGGCCCTTTGGTGTTCTTCTCTCTTGAGCCCAGAGGTCTGAGCCTTGATACACTTCTCCTAATCAACCAGTCATTGGAGGCAGGCTGCCCACAGGAAGTGGGTAACCTTGGGCAAAACAGAGGGCGATGCCCAAATTGGGATCTAGCTGAGAACTGTCCGCTGTCAACATGGAATGCCTCGGTCCTGGAGGGGTATCTGGATGGCACACAACAGCATCTGCTACCCTCTCCATAACACTGCAAGTTAAGGAAAACAAGTCGTTCTGCTACCTTTTTACAAGTGGGAGTGGATACAGCCTTACCAGTATTTCCTTTTCCCAGCCCAGGGCTCTTTCCACTGAGGGAAAGGGAAAGGCTGAAGAGTTTACAGTGCTCTAGACTTCATAAAAACAAATGAAGACCAGATGGTGGGAGGCTCCAATCCTAATCCTGTAGAAGTATCTTTCAATCTGTCTCCCTGCCTCCATTCTGGCCTAAACACGCCACAGAAGAGCCCACAGTCTTGCTGAAAGACAATTGAATAGTTATGCTCTATTTAATAGAATTCAACATATAAGCAGCTAACATTTATAGAGCGCTTGTATGTGTCAGACCTCATTCTAAGTGCTATGTGTGTGTAAACACATATGTGTACATGTGCATACATATTATCTGTACTACATATGCACACATATTTATATATATAAATGCACGCACATATATTCATTTAACTCTCAGAAGAACTTCTGTGGAAGTTACTACGATTATCCCATTACAGATGAGGAAGCAGAATACAGAGACATTAATTTGCCCAACGTTCTGATAAGCCAAATGAACCTTTGGCTTCTAGCTCATTTATCCTTTCTATACATCCTTTGAGCACTTGCACTTTGCCTGCTCTAGTCTAGTCCTTGAGTGCCCATAAATGTGATCATCTTTCTATGTATATAAATAATATAAAGTTTCTACTAATGCGCGGGGTTAACTCTGCGGGAGATCAGGGCAGTATTTCAGCATGAATAGTTCTCATGGATCACAGATACCACAGCACCAGCGTAATGACCACCATCAGGCAAACCCCTGGGGTTACAGAGTGTGGGTGGGCACAGGGACATGCTCATCCTTAGCAGGCCGGGGTGGAACTCTGTGCATAGGACAGGGTTAATTAAGTGGAATGTGTTCAAGAGGGAGAAAGATCAGCACAAACAGGAAGGCAGCAGGCTGTTCCCTCGCTTTCTGTATGCCTTGTTGTTACCCTCGGGTGACTGCATTCAGGAGCCCTATCACCTCTACAACCTACACACTGATGACCCCCCAAACATCCAGCCCGGACCACTGGTCCAGCCCAAACACTATCCTGGATGTCAGACCCAAACACTGAACTGCCTGGTAAACTTCGTCTCTTGAATGTACCAAAGAAATATGAGTACCTCCAAAAATGATCTCACTACGTTTCTGATCCCCCAAGCCCACTTCGGGTTTTCAGTTCTGGTTATTGGTCCACCCAGCCAACCCCAATAAAAACAGAGGATCATCCCAGATGTCATTTTCCAACATTGGCCCTTCAGTTGGCTGACAATCCCAGTAAACTTCCAGCAAGAACAGACCACATACAAAACAGTTGCCAGTAAATCCTTTTGCCTGACCTCAAGGCAATCTGACAGCATCTCTGTCTATTATGAATTTCCCCTATAAATTAGAAGTCCTGGAAAATAATGCTTTCTCTAGTCTCATGTGCCAATGAGAGATAACATCAGTGACAAGGTCTCCAGATTGATAAATTAAATAATAATGTAGAAACCTACCAATAACTGAAGCAAAAATGGAATCTAGTAAATTACTTATGTGATGAGAAGAACCAACTGAAGGGCCTATTTAAATCATACAGTCTCCTGGGATATACCCAGCTAAGGCTGCCAGATAAAATGTGGGACGCCCAGTTAAATTTGAATTTCAGATAGGCAATGACTAAGTTTCATTGTATGTCTCATGTAACATTTGGGATACACATTTTTTAAATATTGTTTGTTTGAAATTTAATCTAGCTGAGCATCTTGTAATTTTATTTGCCAAATCTGGCAAGCCTAACAGGCCTACAGAATTAAGCCTTTCTAGAGTCCCTGGGATGGGCTTAATAATCTAAAATTTCAGAGAAATCCCCATATAATTCTGGTGATCAGTTCTGATCACTGCAGGACCCGGGTGAGGAGTCCTTTCCCAAACTCCCTGCCAGAGCTGCACAGGCCCCTCAGACTCAGGGGGACTCAGTACATCATACCGACTAGCATTGCTGAAGCTTTTAATGGGGCCTAGATGCAGGCAAAGCTGGTTCAGCGACTGCTTTGTGGCTTTGGGAGGAACCATGATATGTCCAAATAAGTTTTTAAAACGTCCTTACTGCAGTATAGTTCATACACAATACTACATTTGTTTCAGGTGTAAACACAGTGATTCAACAAGTCTATTCATTATACTATGCTCACCACAAGTGAAGCTACCATGTGTCACCATACAACGCTATTACAATACCACTGACTATATTCCCTGTGCTGTACCTTTTATTTTCCTGACTTATTCATTCCATAACTGGAAGCCTGTATCTCCCACCCCCTTCACTTACTTTGCCCATCCCCACACCCCTACCCTATGGGCAAAAAAAAAAAAAAATTAATAATAATAATTGAAATTTTAGAACTGTGTTTATTTCTACTTTATCTGTTTTTCCAGTCTTACCACCTTGGAAAACCACTTAAGTTCTGTGATCCTCATTCATTTATTTTTTTTCATTCAAGAAATATTTGAGTGTCCTTTCTCGGCAGATTCCTCTACCATGCCCCAGGGATACAACAATGAATGAAGCAGGTGTGGTCCTGCATTCATGGAAGGCACAAACATAAAACAGACAAGGAATCAAAAATATGAATGCTGTGAATGACACAAACAGAGGCATCGCACTGCAGCATGATGTGGGCGGGGCCATCTGGCCTAGATGGTCCCGGAGGCTGTCTCTGAAAAGATGACATTTAAGCTGACATCTGCAGGATGAAGAGAAGCCAGCCAAATAAGGAGCGAGGGAAGCCCATTCCAGACATCAGAACCAATGTAAGCCATCAGGCCTAAGGGCCTTAACCATGTCTTTTCTTTTCAGTACGCTAAGCTTTGACATCTGAGTTCTTGATGACCGTGGAGGGACTGCCTCTCCCCAGGTTAGCCAATTCCTAGAGACAGTAAACAACTCATCTGTGAGGGGGGTCTTTCATGTGCAAACCAACCAATACAGAGCCCACACCCCCCAACACCTCCTTTATGGAGTTCTGCAACATTGCTGAACTCACTTATTGGTTTCTAGGAGCTTTTTTGCACATTCTTTAGGATTTTCTATGTAGATAATCATGTCATCTGCAAATAGAGACAGCTTCATTTTTTCCTTTCAGATCCTTTCTCTTCTTTTTTGAGGAATTTGGTCCATTTCATGTAAGTTGTCAAATTCACGTGTGTGGAATTGTTTGTAGAATCCCCATGTCGGTGTCTGGAGGCCTGTAGTGACATGCCAGAACTCACTCCTAATATTAGTAATTTGTGTATCCTTTCTTTTTTTCTGTCAGTCTTTTTAGAGTTTTATCAATTTTATTGATCTCTTCAAAGTAACGGCTTTTTATTTCATTGATTTTCTTTATTGTTTTTCTATTTTCAATGTCATTAATTCTGTTCCTATCTTTATTTATTCCTTTCTTCTGCTTTCTTTCTGAAGTTTTCAAAGCTTGAGGTGGGAGCTTAGATTATTGATTTGCAACTTTTTCTTTTTCTAATGCATACATTTAGTGATATAAACTTCCCTCTCAGCAATGCTGTGCCCCCACAAATTTTGATATGTCATAATTTCATTTTCACTCAATTCAATGTATGTTTTAAATTCTCACATAGATAAATTTTTAAAAATCTTAAAAAAAAATTCTCTTGGGACTTTTTCTTTGCCCCAAAAGGTTTTTTTTGCAACGATGCTGTTGAGTTTCCAAGTGTTTGGAAATTTTCCTGTCATTTTTCTGTACTGATGTCTAGTTTGATTCCATTATGTCAGAGAATGTCTTCTGTGTAACTTCAATTCTTTTAAATTTGTTGAGGCTTGTTTTCTGGCTTAGAATATGGTCCATCTTGGTATATATTTTGTAGGCCTGGAAAACAATGTGTATGCTGCTATTGTTGGGTGGAATATTCTGTAAGTGCCGATTAAAGTTGATTGATGGAGTTGCTGAGTTCCATATCCTTACTGATTTTCTGTCTAGTTGTCCTAGTAATTAATGGGGGGCGGGGCGTTAAAATCTCCAACAATAATTGTGGATTTGTCTATCAGTTTTTGCTTCACATATTTTGTAGCTCTTTTAAGATTACCTTGCCTTCTTGGTTTATTGACTCATCATCATTATATCATGTCCCTCTCTGTCACTGGTAATTGTATTTGCTCTGAAATCTACTCTCTCTAATATTAATATAGCGATTCCTGCTTTCTTTTGATTAATGTTCATACGGTATATCCTTTTTTATTCTATTGCTTCAACTGCCTATATCATTACGTTTGAAATGAAGTTAACTAATCATGAGAAAACTTCAGACAAATGCAGATTGAGAGACATTCTACCAAATAGCTGCCAGTATCCTTCAAAAGTATCAAGGTCATGAAAGAGAAAGGAAAAACAGAAACACTTCCAGATTGAAGGAGACTAAGGAAACATGATGACTACATGTGGTGTCCTGGATAGGATCCTGGGACAGAAATAAGACATCAGTGGAAAAACTGGTGAAATACAAATAAAGTCTGTCATTTACTTAATAATATTGTACTGCTGGTAATCTCTTAGTTTTGATCCTTGTGCTACGGTTCTTTAAGATGTCATTATTGGTAAAATCTGGGTATACAGATCTCTGTACTATTTTTGCAATTTTTCTGTAAGTCTAAAATTATTTCCAAATAATTTTTTCTAAATCCCCACCCCAGGCTCACCAGACCAAATGTCTGAAGTGAAGGCCCACACCACCTTGAGTAGGGTCTCAACTTCCCCAGCGTAACCCTAGTCACTTGCAAATGATTGTGCAGCTGTGCATCAGCGGATGCCCCTCGGGATCTTTCCACTCCTCTGCTCCTACCCCTACTTCAGTGGAGACCCACCACCACCTTCCCTTGCCTCTTCGGTGGTACCTCCAGACCTCACCCACCCTCCGCATGGGCATAGGTAAGAATGAGCTATCTTGTGACCTAGGCTCTCTCAGGGATACTAAGGAACTATGACTCCACACAGATTTTTAAAGGGATAGGAGGAGAGAGGAGTCAGTATTGCTGGAGTAGTTGTAATGGTTAAATTTGTGTGTCAACTTGACTGGACAAAAGGAATCCCAGATAGCTGGTAAAATATTATTTCTTGGTGTGTCTGTGACGGTGTTTCCAGAAGAAATTATCATTTGAATTGGTGAACTGAGTAAACAGATTGCCCTCCCCACTGTGGGTGGACATCATCCAATCCATCTGTTGAGAGCCTGAATAGAACAAAAAGGCAGAGGAAGGAAGAATTTGCTCTCTCTGCTTGAGCTGAGACAGCCATCTTCTCCTGCCCTTGGACATCAGTGCTGCTGGTTGTCCAGCTTTTAGACTCAGATAGGGACTAACATCATCAGCCTCTTACCCCAAATTTGCAGGCTGAATCACACCACTGGCTATCCTGGTTCTCCAGGTTGCAGATGGCAGACAGACTGGGACTTCTTAGCCTCCTTAGCCACATGAGCCAATTCCTATAATAAATCTCATAGATATGTATCCTCTTGGTTCTGTTTCTCTGGAGAACCCTGACCATACAGTCATACAGTGATCATGCTTAAAGGCAACCCTAACCCAGACTCCTCTTGGCTACAATGCCTCTAATGTTTCTTGCTTCTTGGAGTAATGCTCAAACGCCTGGTGTGACATTGACATCCCTGTACAAGCTAGCCCCAGTGTAGGTACCTTAGAGCTGGTAACTTACCATGCCAGGTAATAGCCGCTTTGTCACTTTTCAACCCTATGGCAGAGATTCATCACCCTCAGACCTCAGGCCTTCTCCCTCACTTTTTTTGCCTCCTTGGTCAGCCGTCCCCTGTATTGCCCATGCCATCTTCTGGCCATGGAGCTCTGCCTCTGAAGACCCAGTTAAAGCACCCAGATTCTAGCCCATAGGAAGCACATTTTCTAGGTCTTTTTCTATTTCCTATTTCCTAGGTCTTTTCTTCTTTGTCTTAGCTGCAACTTGGAGCAGCCAAAGAAAAGTCCTTTCTAATCACTTCCAGGCTTCCCCCCTGGGAGGTGGGGGGGTAGATGGCAACTTGCTTTGAATTCTAGCCTCCTTGTAAACCCATGCAGCAGCAAACAATATCAACAGAGATGTTGCACATCCTGTCAGCAGTGGCTAAATATAGCTTAATTTTACATATAAAATTTTAATTCAAAACTGATGAATCAGGAACCATTTCAGACACTCTCAACTTTTCTAAAGATTCTGTTTTCTTTCCAAAACCCATCCCATCAGCTCCTCAATTCAGCTCTGCACTTTCTTCCCAGAACTCCTTAAATCATTCCACTTTCATTTCTTTCCTCATTTCTCCCCCCCACCACCCCCGGCCCCATCAGTCTCCCTCTCTGATTTTAAGATTTTTGTTTCCTTTTCACCGCCGACTGAAATAACTTCTATGTCATGTTCGGCATTGTTCTTTCCAGAATTACTAAATCATGCTTCCACTTTCGCTTGTCTCCTCCATTTCCCCCTCCTGCTCCCACCCTGATGGCATCGGTTTATTGACTTTGGATCTGCTGGCGCTTTAGATCTTTGGTAGGTTGGAGAGGAGACTTGCACGTTTCTCCCCACGTGTTTAGCCAGCGGACTGCAGTTGGCAGCAGCTCAGACATTGCTGTGTGGCCTTTCGCGATGCTGTTTATTTGTCTGTTTGCTTGCTCTTCGGTTGCTTAATAGTGGTCCCTTGCCAACACACTTTAGAAGAGGTTGCATGGCTATATGGCCTTTGTGTCACCCTGTCCACTCACCACTCGCTGGAAGGCTACTTAACAGTTTTCATCCCAAATCCTCCCACATGCCCCATTCCTCCCATGCCTTCCCCATCCTGTCACCATAGGTCTCCGTTCTGTCAGCCCTGGTTAAGATTCAACTCTGAATCTGTTTGACTGGACCCTATATGATTACAATCATTTCTCCAAATGGACCAGTCAGGGCTTCTGTGTAAATCTGACCCCCTCAAGCTTCCATGGTGACTTGTACACATGCATTTCTAGCTCTGAAAATGGTCTGAAGAACATTCTGCCATATTTGCTGTGTCTCTCCAGATACAGAGTTATAGAGCCTATAAGTGTGCCTGTCATGGTGTCACATACAGAACTGGTACCTGCTTGTCATGCACTATTGATCTTTCCCGGTGTAGGAAGATAACCCACGTGCCCTACAACATGTGAATGGATACAGTCTGACCACTGGATTGGGAGCCAGAAGAAAGACCTGGGGCTAGTCCTATATCCTTCTACTTCCCACGCAATAAAATCACTGCTCCGAACATCACTTTCCTAATTTTTTCAAATAGGATGACAGTAACTCCTGTGGTTAATTCACAAGGTTCTAATGAGAATCAAATGAGATAACATGTGTTGGGAAAATGTTGCTGAAAATTCTCTATAATGATAAGATATAATTATTTCCATTATCATATCGTTGCTCCAGATAAGTAACTATGCTTTCATTTGTCAAATTCCAGCCCTTTGGGGTGCCTGTGTGGCTCAGTCAGTTAAGCGTCTGCCTTCAGCTCAGGTCATGATCCCAGGGTCCTGGGATGGAGTCGCGTATAGGGCTCCCTACTCAGCCGGGAGCCTGCTTCTCCCTCTCCCTTTGCCTCTCCCCACTGCTTGTGCGCTTGTGCTCGCATGCTCCCTCCCTCTCTCTCAAATAAATAAATAAAATCGTTTAAAAAAAATTCCAGTCATTGATTTCCGTAAGTATTATAACCATCTCCTCTCGTATAAGGTATGCTTGCAGGCTCTGAGGAGCCAAAAGAAGGAATGGTAGAGAAAGAACCTGTTATCACCTCAAACATTTCAAAATATTTCACAGAACAGGAGTTAGATACATTCTAATTTCATGTTCTATATGTACAAGAGAATTAAGTTTAGCTCAGCTACCAGAAGATTTAGTTCAGCTTAGATTAAGGACACATTTATAGCAGTGGGAATGTTACCTCGGATGGTGGTTCCCACAGTGAGCAATGCCCAGGCCAATTCTGCCTTTCCAGATGGCCTGTTATAAAAACAACCAGTACCCAACACGACTGTATGCTTCATAAATATTACTTGATTTAAGCCCCACCACAACCCTACATGATAGGTATTATAGTGCCATCTCTCAGCTGAGGATCAGAGAGGTGGAATAAGTTCCCCCAAAGCCACATAGCAGAGCAGGACTGGAACTCACATCTGCCTAACTAGAAAGCCCAGGCCTTCTCTACCAGGCTACATTCCTTGTGGATGAGCAAGAGGCATCTGCACTGGGAGAAGGCTGTTGGCTGCTCAGACCACTTAAAGATGCCCCCAGCACGAAGCCTCAGGGCTCCTCACATCCCTTTTCCATGCTGTGCTGTTTCTTCTGTCACTTTTTCTTTGATTGTAGAACGTGGACTTCAGATTCTGAGAGTCAATAGTACGCAGGTGCCCCAGTGGTGGATACCCTTCTTGTCCACTCTTAAGTCCATGAAGGAAATCCATATGCAGCCTGTTCTCCTTCCTTTCATACTCTCGTAATCCTTGAAAGTACAACTTGTACAGTTCCTGAGGGGCATTCTCTTTCCTGAGTAACATGGTTGTTATGCTCTTTTTCTTTGGAAAGTCATTATTACTTCAAACTCTCTTCCCTTTCCAGTAAATGGGACCTTGGAGGCTGTCTTCATCAGTCTGCTTGTCACTGGCATGGGAGAGGCAGCAATCACAGGAGCGTCAGGAACATCAACTAGGAGCACACAAGGTACGGAGCAGTGTGCCAGATGCTGTCAGTCTCTTATCTGGTGTAATGCTTCCCACATCTCCATGTTGTTGCTGATGAAGAAAGTGACACTTGAAAATCTGCACATGGATGTTTATAGCAGCTTTATTCATAATCACCACAACCTGGAAGCAACCAAGATGCCCTTCCGCGGGTGAATGGACCAATAAATGGTGGTACATCCGGATGATGGAATATTATTCAGCACTAAGAAGAAATGAGCTAGCAAGCCATGAAAAGACAAGAAGGAACCTTCAATGCATGTTACTAAATAAAAGAAGCCAATCTTTGGATTCCAGCTATGCAACACTCTGGAAAAGGCAAAACTATGGAGATAGTAAAAGATCAGTGGTTGCCAGGCTTAGGGGAGAGGGAGGGATGAATAGACACAGAGGATTTTTAGTGCAGTGAGGCTATTCTGTATGATACTATAACGGTGAATACCTGTCATTATATGTTTGTCCGAACCCACAGAATGTACAACATCAGAAGTGAACCCTGATGTACGCTGTGGACTTTGGGTGGCTATGATGTGTCGGTGCAGGTTCATCCTCTGGTGGGGATGTTGACAGTGAGGAGGCTGTGCATGCGGACGGTAGTGGATATATGGGAGATCTCTGGACTTCCCTCTCAATTTTCCTGTGAACCTAAAACTGCTCTAAAAAATTAAATCTATTAAAAAAAAGAAAGAAAGATAGTGACCCTTGGAGAGGTTAGGTAACCTGAGGTGTCCCGCTCAAAGTCTCATGCCAGAGACTGGAGGGTTAGAATCTGGAGCCCTGTCTTGTCTGGCTCCCTTGACCCGCCTTCTCACAAGTCCATGAAAACAAAGTGGCCCCTGACTTCTTTGCCTTTGAGTATTGGCCTTGCATAGGCTCCTGCACCACAAGCAGTCTCCCTTTCCCAGCCTCAGGGCTGATTCTGTATGGGGAGCAAGGGGTGATGATGGCCCTCAGAGTGCCCATCTGACGGATGAGAAGGAACTAGAACGAAGGCGGCCCTGGAGGCTGCCGCCTTTCCGTCTGCTGGTAACGTCAACATTGAGACAAGTGCCTTCCATCTGTTGAGGAAGAGAGTTCAGAAGATGGGGGTCCAGGCCAGAGCCAGACTAGGCCTGACTTGATGGGGGCAACCCTCTCATTGACCATAGCCAGGGGCTTCCCAGAGCAAGTGAGAGCAAGTCCAGGAGCTGAGTGAGGTCACACTCAGAGAAACATGGGTGTCTACACAGTAGAGTCAGCAGACTTTATTCCCAGGACAAATAATTTCTTCATAATCAGGATAATTTTATCCGTCACCTCTTAAGTAAGACATGACTGGTTTCCTTGTACCACCAGAGGAAATTCTCCTCAGAAACTGGTGCTTGCTGGGGAAACTAGGAAGCATTCTGGGCGATATAATACTGGTTTCGAACAACCAGAGCTGAAGTCATCAACCAGCACAATGGTCATTGTACAGACAAGAATCAGGGCCATATTTTATCTCTAGGTAAAAACTATTTTTAAGGTATTTCATAAATCACTGGCAAGGTCAACCATACTAAACATTCCAGAACACACAGGGGAAATCTCTGTGGCCCTGCCCAGAACTCTGGGCTACAGCGAGGCATTGTTCTAACGCTTCCTGCACCCTGTTCGGAGCTGTCCGGTCGTCAGCAAGTCTGCAGGGCCTGCCCGTGACAGGGCGTGTGGGAGGAGGCAGGCCCATCACGCTGGCCCCACAGGTGCTGGCGGCACCAAGGTGCACACATCAGACTCCCCCGCCCCTCCGCAGGCCTGCTGTGTGTGAAAGCCAGAGCAGCTCGCAGGGGGGTGGTGAGCATCAAATGCAATACTAGACACAGAGTGCTTTGCACCCGGCCTGTAATAAGGTTGGTGCTCAGCAGGGGTCAGGAGTAAGGTCACTTCTCCCATCACCAGCCCCCAGGGCATTAAGCAGTATCCTCCTGATGCTCCATAGAGTCCAGAATAAACAAGAGCATGCATGAATAATGAAACACAAATGAGTGAAGAGCTCCCTATTTTTGTGGATGAGGATATCAAAAGTCAGAAAAACTATGTGATGTAGCCTCCCTGAGACCGAGGTGGCCAAGGAGATGTAAGTGCGAGTGGTAAGCGGAACTTCAAGGAAAGCAGGTTTGGAGGGAGACTGACATGTGGCACGAGTCTTTCTGGCTCCCCTGTCTCTCCTCTCCCTAGGTGTGAGAATACAGATGTGATGGCTGGAGTTCTAGCAACCATTCCAATCTCTGAGTTGACCTTGAAGAAGTTGCAGGCGAAGGGAGACAAAACTTAGATAGAAGATACCTGTGTCCCTGATATCTGTGGGGCTACCATGTTGTCCCTGGACACACATCTCACTTTTTACATGGCAGTAGGGAACTACCCTTCTATCTAATTCCAGACATTATTATATTTGGTCTCCATTTCTAGAAGCCAGATATATTTCTAGCTGAAAATATTCTGTGACATGGCCCTCTCTTGATTTTGCTCCTCGCAAACTGCCTGTCCATTCTCAGTCTCCTTTGCTGGGCTCTATTCCTCTTCCTTCTCTAAATACTGGATTAATATAGGGCTCAGGCCCAGGCCCTCCTCAAATCCCACAGTTTAAAATACCATCCACAAGCCAGTGATATCCAGAGTGACATTACTAGCTCAGACCTCTCCCCCAGACTCATATCCAACCGCCCAGCTGACATCTTCAAATTAGCATGTCCACAAGAGAACCTTAACATTCCTCACCCCTCACAAATATGTTTCTCCTCCCCCCCCCTCAACTCAGGAAAGGGCCCCATGGTTGCTTGGGCCGAAAAGCTAACAACTTCTGGATTCCTGTCCCTCCTTCAAGCCATCAGCAAGATCAATTGCTTCAGAGCATAACCCATATCAGCCCACATTTCCCCATCCCCTGACTAACTAATCCCCTGCCCTGGGCTCCCCGAATCTGAGCAGACCCTTGCTGCCTACCCTGCACATGGTGTCAGAGAGTCAATTCTCTGTGCAGACCCTTCAATGGTGTGCTGTGGCCCTAAGAATACAATCCACACACCTCACCATGGCCCCCAGGGCTCTGCGATCTGCCCTCACCTTCCCCCTCTGCCCACATCCACCATCTTCCAGCACACTGGCTTCCTCCTCTCTCCTTCTAGGAAGTGCCAGACTCATCCCCACTCAGGGTCTTTGCACTCGCTGTCACAGCTACCTAAATGTCCCTCCCGAGGATCATGACAGGAATGACCCTCACACTGCAGCTCAAGTATCACCTCCTTGAGGTCTCCGCCACCGGCCACTGTGTCTAAGGAGCCTCCCCCTGGCTCCACTCCTCCCCATCAATTTACCCTGTGCTATTTTCTTTGTGACTTCAGTACTATCTGAAAATTATCTTATCAATTTCTTTGTTTTCTAGTGCATTATTTAGAATGTGTACCTCATAAAAGCAGGAATCCTTTTGTCTTCATTCTGGCTTCTAAACCATGCCAGCTCAAAGACTTCTCAGTCGGCAGGTATCCATCAGGAATTCAAGCCATGCCATTGTCATGAAGTGAAAGCTTTTGTTCACTATGTATCTTTAGCCTTGCTTCTGATCTCTGGTTCTGCCATTCTTTTTTTTTTTTTTTTTTTTTTTTTTTGACAGAGAGAGACAGCCAGCGAGAGAGGGAACACAAGCAGGGGGAGTGGGAGAGGAAGAAGCAGGCTCCCAGCGGAGGAGCCTGATGCGGGGCTCGATCCCAGAACACCGGGATCACACCCTGAGCCGAAGGCAGACGCTTAACGACTGAGCCACCCAGGCGCCCCTCTGGTTCTGCCATTCAAATTGACAACACACAGACATTTGTCAATTGACTCTCCACCTCAGAGTTCTTATGTTTGATTTCTTTTCTCAGTTCTAATAGTAGAAGGTTTAGCATACTGTCAGAACCCTTGCATACAAAAATGTTTTTGTCTTAACATATAAAAGTCAACTTGGGGATTATAAACACAATTTCTCTGAAAACTTAGATGTTGCCCCATTGTCTTCCAAAACTTAACTGCTGTGAATGAATAATCCTACATTATCCTGATGGGTGTTTTGTTCCTTTTCTGAGTACCATGTACTCACGGAGTGAATACTTTTATACCTACCTCTACATCACTGGTTAAATTATTAGGCTGTATCTGCTTGGTTGGGTTTTAGTCTTTTGTAGCACATTGACCTTAAATATCATTATTTAAGTAAGTCTACGAACCAAGTAGATTTTCCCAGGTCAAACATTGTATCTTTGGATATTGCTTCTTTCTACTTGTTTTGGTTTCTTCCTCACAAGAGCCATATTATTCAAAGACTGATTCTCCTTTTATTCGGCTCTGTAACTATTATATTTCGTACTATTAGTTTCATACCTTTGTCCTTTTTCAGGGAATTCTAGGAGAGCAATTGAAGTTTGTCCTCAATATCACAGCATTTTTCTGCTGGTTCAGTTCCTCCCTTTTTTTTTATTATTATGATATGTTAGTCACCATACAGTACATCATCAGTTCCTCCCTTTACTGCCACTGAGAGATTTTAGATCTGCTGTCACATGTATGTTTCTTTGAATTATTTTCCTGATCTGAGCTCATATCTCAGCCTGTTGCTTTTTCATCCTCCTGATCTCTTTTAATAATCTCACATTTTCTCGAAGCTCACTAAGATCACGAAATGTTGATCTTCAAATTATTTTTTATTTCCTTCTAAAAAGAAGTTTTCGAAAGTTGTGTTTTCAAATGTCGTCTGTGTATTCAGTTGAGAACTTTTTCATTGGTTCTCTGGTGATTCAATTTTTTTGTATATTCATCCTCTGTAAAGATCTTCTTGACGGAAGATATGCGTCACAGTTTTACCATTTTTGACCATCTCCTGATCCCCTTGTCCCCTGGAGAATACCCCCTGCAGAGCCGAAGCCAGGAAGCAAAGTCGGTTCATGCCCCTGTCCCAATGTCATTGGTTGGGTGGCTGGCACTCATCTGGTGGGCTGATCATGGTCAGATTCTCTGACACACTGAGGGGCAATTTATGCCCTCATAAAGATGGGGAGGGGGCTGGTTTTCTTCCAGCGGATACAATGCACAGAGACAGAACAGTGCTCTTCCTCCCTCAGCCTGACCTGCAGCATTGATCCTTTGGTGACCACACCTTTCAGGATTTGTTATGACATGTTCATGCCTGCGCTCTCACCTCCCCCAGATTGCAATGGGCAGGGAGGCAGGGAGGCAGAGTGCTATTCAATATTCTGCTGGGTTCACAGCTTCTTTAGATCTTGGGGGAGGGGCCACCAAGGCCTCTTCTCACCTACCTCTGGCCAACTGAGCCACTAACAATGAAAATGTCATCAATTGTACTTCTGAATCTGTCTCATTGTTGCTGAAGATAATAGAAATCCCTCCCAAGGCTAACAATTGTTGACAGTGTTCCTGTGGCTTTTTTGTGTTGTTTTCTGGTCATTTTCTGTACTTTCATGTGTATTTTAAGGACAAGTTGGAAGAGAGATTAGTGGGTCACAGCTAGCCTCAGGTCACAGCTAGCCTCCTTCTCTTTGACATCCCCATAACACAGAGCCCAGAAGCTGGCACACAGTAAGCTCCCAGTGAGGAAAATTTCTCGGTAAATTTGGTTTGAGCTGAGACATTTGGAACCAGAAGCCAACCTGAACCTGGCTAGGATTTAGGTCAGGGTTTGGGATGTAATGGGTCACAAGAGAGGAGGAATGGCCGAAAGCAACTAAAGTACAGACACCATGCTCACAGAAGGCAGGAGACGAGTCCAGTACAGACAGGAGGCTGCCCAGAAAAGGCCAGCCGAGGGAGTCAGGGGCCCAGGGCTGACAGAATCCCCATCGGGGATTCTGAGGTCTTGCATCTTCCTGCAGAAGACTTGGCAAAAGCTGAGCTTGGGAGTGCCACTGACCTGCTGTGTAGGCCTCAGGGCTGCAGGATGTGAGACCCAGCCTCTGTAGCCAAGCCCCCAGGCCCCTCTGCAACATCTCCACATCTGAGGCTCCAACCCTTAGGGAGCTCCTTAGCATACAGGGACCCCGAGGCTCCCATTCTCAGCAGCACCGCAACCCTTGCTTCCATCAGGCCTGTTCCAGACGCTCCTAGTTCTTACCAAGGCTCCTCCTCCTTCTACTGCAAGACTTTCAGACTGGGGTCATGTGAACCCTAAGACTCCTCTTGTTTTCACAAAACATGGCTTCCAGATGTCCAGGCCCCAGGTCAGCACACACACACACCACATGTGTTTACTGAGCAAGCGCAAGCCAAAGAGAGCACACGGCGGTGTCTGGGGGCAGCCGTGGCAGGAGAGGCAGGGTTCTGAAGACCGTACCTTCCTCTGCCTTAGTAGGGCTGAAGGCAGCAGGGCCAGAGGAGGGTGAGGATAAGTCTCTCCATTTCCCTTGCCCAGGTCACTAGGGAAAACAAGCAAGGAAAGCTGAGGGAGGCCCAAAACAAGGGTGCCATCAAAGCACTCTGGAACAGCCTCTCGCTCTGAGAAGTGCATCCAGGCTCCCAGGTCCCACCACACATGTCCAGTCACTCCTGCTCTGTCCAACCTCCTCTGCCCTGGAAGAATCCTTGGAAGAAAACTGCTCCCAAGCCACATTCTACTCGTGGAGAGGTGCAAGCAAAAATTCCACCCACCGAAAGCAGCCAGCTCTCCAGGACCCTGGCCCACAGGGGACAGTGACTGTCAGAGTTCAGAGGGTTCCCAAACCCTTCCCCACCCCACCTCAGGTAGCAGTCAGCAGAGGGATTTCATAAATGCCCCAAGAAAGAATTATTCTTTCCGGAAAGCATTTGCAACTGCAAGCAGTTCTTTTATAGCACATTCCATGCATTAGAGGGAGGTTAACTATCAGGCCCGAAGCTACCAGACAGACTTCTGGGAGCTCTGACCATCTCCATCTCAAGAAATGGGTGAAAGGTGAAGATGTGGCCAGGAGGTGGAGGTGGGATCATGTGCAAACACACACCTTGTGTGCTTCACATTCCCCTCCTCTGAGCAGCCCGGCCACAGGCCACAGACACACACCAGATAAACGCCGGAACTCCCTATGGTGTAAGACACCGCAGAAGCTCCGAGACAGAAGTCCTGACCCATAATAAAAGAAAGGAAGAAAAGCCTCTCATCTTACTTTTTTTAAAACCATGCATTTGTCCCATCTATCAAAAGTATTTTGTTAGGGAGAAAAATGAGGGGAAGGAAGCTTGAAGTAGAAATATAGAAAAAAATATGAATAGGATTAGATAATGTCCCTGATATTAATATTATTAGAAATATTTAACATTAAGTAAGTCGTTGGACTGAGCACACACCTGGGCAGGACCGTAGGCTTTGCAAAAGCACAGCAGCTTTCCAGCGGCCGCTCAGGATTCTCTCCTTGCCACCCTCCAGTTACTATAAAAGCGGTTACTTTTCCCATTAGCACTTGGCCTGCATTGCTGCCTGCTGTACCACCATTGGCCACCCTTCTCTTTCCCCAGACTTCTGCCCAAATCCCACCCAGCCTTCCAGGACAGCTTAAATTCCACCTTCTTCAGAGAGCCGTGCCTGAGCCTCAGCTAGGAGGGATCTCCTCCAGCCTATCGTTTCCTGGCACATTCCATACTTTCCCTTATGCTCATTTGTGCACATACCGACCCTCCCACAGACACCCACCACCCCCTCGACGGCAGCCACAGTCACTGGGCACTTAGCACTGTTCCTGGCACCTGGACACTCGAGAATTTTGAGGGTGGCTGAAGTGTGAGTGGTTTACAATCTCTCCCTCTTACTGTGTGATCTGGTCTCATGAGTTTGTCAGGGCACAGGGAACACGCTTTAATGTTTTTATGATAAGGAGAAAAAAAGGAAGTGTGAGGAAGGGGAAGGAGGGAAAGAGAGGCTTTGGAGAAACAGGTACATTGAACTCCTCACTGGTAGCTCCTGGATTCCTGGAATTTTTGAGAGAACGGTTTCCTGGAAGGACTGACCATAAGCGCTTTCTCTTCAGAGTCACGCATCCTACAAAATAGCCCGAAAACAAACTCCTCCCTGGCTGAGGGCTTTATATCCGCAGTTCGGCTGAGCAATGTGTTACTCAAAATTCCTCTCTAGTTATTGAGAAAAAACTTCATATTAAGCCCATGAAGGGTAAAAGCTGAGTGTCTGGGGTTGGAAGGTGGAGGTCTGAGGTTTGGAAGGCAGGTTGGGCAGCGATGGCAGTGAGAAGGAGGGGCTGAAGGGGGAGCAGGCAAGCCTGAGGGGCCAGCATCCGGCAAGTGGCTCCACACCCTCGGTACAAGACCAAAATCTCCAGGGGCTTGCTGCCCATGGACCTGCAGAAACCAGTGGCAAACGGGCCTCCCTGCCCATGACCTCTGCAGATCAGAAAAGCTGTCACAGACGCAGGGCTGTGGCTCCAGAGGGCAGCAAGCCTCACAGATGCAGCCAGGTCTCTCCTGCAGTCTGAAGAGTTGAGATATGGGCCAATTACATCAACGTATCAACACTTTCAAGGGGCAGTAGGGGATCTCAGCTTGGATTCATTTATGCACACGAACGTGCACACACACACACAGAGGCTCAGCACAATGCCTGCAATCAAGCAGGTGCCCCTTAGTGGGCACTCCAAGTGGTAGTTTGGAGCAGGATGCCACATCAGAGCGTAGCAGAAGTTGCTCTAGATAATAGGGTGCCCTCCACGACCCAGGTTCTGATTCTTCCCACACTTTACACATGACCAGCTCAGGCCAGAGTGGGAACCCTGCAGTGCCGGCTGCTCTAAATGGAGACCACAGAGGCCCTGGGTCATGGCAGATTTGGAAACTAGAGGTGCTGGGCGGGATGTACCCTCTCCCACAGGGACCCCAAGCACACGTGCTCACAGAGAGGGCTCTATGCCCGTCGGTTCAGACATCATGAGTCCATCTGGAAGATGATTAAAAGGGGGAGGAAAAAATGACACATTAAATAATGTAGAGTGGAGTCTTGTTTACTTAAAGATGGAGAAGACAGCTTGCCAATAAAACACAGTTCTCCGTTTCCCTCTAGAATTCTGTTATTAAAAATAATCTGCGATGAACCTCAGCACCTCTCTCACAAGACCTTCCAAAAGCTCTAATAATAAAAATAATAAAGCATGCTCAAGAAGAGCAGAGCACATTCCAGCAAGACAGCTGGACCAAATTGCCTCCTGCATGCTGGGGGGGAGCAGGAAGGACGGCAGCTGGCAGATTCATAAATTAAGGACATTAAGGACAAAATTAGTAAATGTAAGTAAAGGAATGTCATTTCTCCAGCTCTTCAGATACACTCACAAACACAGTCTAAACATAAACACTAATTCAGCTCTTACATCCACTCATACATGTACACACAAGCACCAGAGACCCACAGACACACACACAAATGCAAACCCCAAAAAAACAATTGCATACAATCAATCCAGACACAAAACCTCCATTTTTGCACATGCAAACACACTACAAAAACAACATATGCACCCCACTTGGAAGTAAACGCACCAGGGCTTCTCCACTGACTTCAGGGCTGACCTCTGGTGCTGAGGCCTTGCAGAACTCTGGGAGTAGCATATGGTGGGAGGGGAAGGGCCAGAGTCTTCACAAAATCTCACAGAGATCTTTCTGGGCAGAGTCTTTTGCATAATCCTCAGGCCCTAAGTAGCAAAATAATAATCCCCAAAGAGTTTGTTGAGCGCCACAGAAAACAAGGCCTTGTGGGTTGCCACCTCCTCTCTTACCCAGCTCTGAAGAATACTTAGTGCAAACACTATCTCAGCGTCTGATCCCTTCCCTGAAGAGCACCCATCATTAAGATGTGCACAGGGAGCCTGGGGTGGCCCAACTCTGTCCAGGTGGAGAAACATTGTTTGGTAACCTCCAGTTTCCCAGTATCCTGCATTTTAAAGTCAATAATTCTACACAATGTTTATTTTAAAAACTGAATATCATGATTTTGAGAAACACATTTTGTAACATGTAGCTGGTAAGGGTGCATTTGTTTTCGTTCTCTGCCCCACAGCCCTACTCTCTTCCTGTTTGATAAGGACACCTGTATTCCTTGAGGAAGAGCCACAGAGGGTATGCGACTGAACCCCTCCTCAGGGCACAGGGCTCAGTGACCGACTGAGTCCGGGGCCCCAGCCTGGCCAGTCCAAGTCTTGCTCTGAAGCTTTGCGTTGAGACTCAGGAAAGAGACACGCTTTCCTCCAGATTTGCTAACGTGGATGACGTGAGCCTGGTCGTCTGTGGCCATGCTCTCCCTTCCCCGCTTCAGGGGGAGGGTAAGTCACCACAAACAGGGGAGCTGAGATGTGGGCCAGGAGCCGGGGAGAGGAGGCGCTGACTTTGCTGGAGTCCTGAGGGCAGCTAGCTGGAGTAGAGTGCTGATTAACATAGATAAAGTCACGTCTAGAAGACTGACTCTATTAAACTCAAATCTTATTATCACATTTCACAGGGACATTGAAACCTCTCAGATGGCAGCAGCTATGTACGCTGGAGGTGAAATTGGGGGTTTTCAGGCATTGGAGAAATTCTTTTGACGGGAGAAACCAATGCAATGAAAGCAAAAGGGCAGTTGCTAGAATGAGGGCTGGCTCCTGAGAGCCCTGAAACAGAACACAAAGTGCTTCTCCCGAAGAGTGACAGTTGGTCATTTCAGAGGTTGGCTGGTCACACCAGCGAGGGCCTCCAGCAGCCAGGTCCCCCTGCAGCCACAGGGCAAGTGGAGAAGGGTGGGGGTGCCCAACTGGGAGAATGCAGACACCACACAGGCAGGCAAGGAGAGCCTCCCGCTTGGCCTGTGGGGGACCTCTCTGTGTGGGAACATTTCTCCCTTTCTATTTTAGAACATGACACATGATAAGAGTCACATTCTAAAAGATGTGCTTTTTAACTAAATAATAATAGATCAATGAAGTCATGTAAGATATCCACCCCATAATGCAGAATTAGCATGGAATTTTTTGCACATCTTTATTTCTAGATGTTTAAATTCAAAATACATCAAACCAAAATTTTCTCAGCTTAATGTAATTTTATCAACATAATAGATTCCTTTCCTCAAGTCAATTATCATTAAACTTTATCAGAAACCTCCCCTCTATTGTAAATGGCAAGAGTTTAAGTGTGAATGATATTGTTTTTCCTTTGGAAATATTTCCTAGATGGTAGAAAAGCACGGTGAGATCCTTTCAATTTATTTGGAATAACCTGATGAGTCAGAACTAATTTTCTTCAAAACTTTAAAGACTGAGCCTAGAGAATCATATGTCTGTGCGTGCACGTACACTCACTCACACACTCACTCACACTCACACACACACACACACACACGGCCCTGTGCTAGCTGCCGCAGGGAAATTAAAAATTAATAAGATGCAGCAGAACCTGCTGTTGAGGCCTCCCACTGCTGCAAGGGCTAAAGCACACCCATAAAGAATTCTAGAACAGGCCAGTGTGAGGAGGTCAGAGTGTTTCATAGAGGAAGCGGGACTTGAAGATGGGCAGACTTCAGATGGGAAGGCGGGAAAACAAGAACATTCTCAGAGGCAGGGACTGAAGTGTAGGTAGTTTGTAACAGATGGTGGAAGTCCTTGAACTCCGTGCTCAGAAGTCTCAGTGCTATTTCATAGGCAAAAGAAAGTCAGTGAAGGACAAGAATTGGAGAATGGTACCCCTGGTATGTGTCGTACAAGAGGGCATTCCAGTGGTGGTGTGGAAAGGGCTCTGAACCGAATTAAAGTGGAGACATCTGAGAGTGTGGTTGAAGCCACTGAGCTGCAAAAGTGAGGCCTACAGACAGGATCAGAGCTTCTCTCAGACTGGCAGAATGACTGCAAGGGGTCAAAAAGTCTTCCAAGACAATGCCATGTACAGAAATAGAAGAGAGAAAACGCCCAGAAATTAATTCTAAAGAGATAAAGAGTAGTCCACTTATCCTAGTGGGAAAATCCTACCAGCAGGGGAAAAAAATTGGGGAATGCAATTCTCCTTTATCACCCTTCTATTCTCAGCTAAAGAACCATTAAACCCGGTGGGGCAGCGGGGGGGACCCAAAGTGAGGAAGACAGGCTGCTGTGGATATCCAGAATGCATGTGTGAGCTATTCTAGGATATGCGTGTGGGTTGGGAGAAACCAAAACCCACTCTGGTTTTAACTCTTTTTTCAAATAGCAGACTGGTGGTTCTGCTTTGGCGGGACCATGCCTTTACTTAGAGCAAGCCCTCTGCTAATCTCCTTGCTTCCTGCTTGGATTTCAGTCACTGGGAGTTCTTCATACACACACTTACTGCCATGTTGATTTCCCTGAAACTCCATTGGCATTTAGCAGTAACCATATCCTTATATTGTGATCAAATCATTTCCTTTGGGGAATGAAGGAGTTCAATGGGACCATAGTCAGGGTATTTATTACACCTTCTTTACAATAATCCTCCTCCGTCCATGCTTTTTTACTGTTTAAAATCACGAAGAAGGAGCCATGGGTAAAACCCAGAGTGCCTGAGGGGCGCTGAGGAGAGCTAATGAGAGGAGCAGAGGTGAAAGGCAAGTCTTGGGGACCCAGGAGTATCCGGTCCCAGGTCAGAGTCAGCCATGCATGCTTGTCCCAGACGCTCTGCTTATCATCAGAGGGCTGACTGTTCCAAAACCAACGCTTTCATTAACCATTCAGCTGGCAGAAAGAATCCCACAGGTTGAAAGGATGTTTGAAAAAGAAGAGGTCTCCGGAGCATGGAGGCCAAAGCAGACTGGGGTTGGGAGAAGAGATCCAGTGGAGGTGGAAGGATGACCTGGGAATGTACACAGCAGGAGAAAACCCAGGAGAGGCCCAAGATTAAAACCTGTCTTTGATAAGACTTGATGAAGGGCCCTGAAATTCATATCACATGCTCTAAGTGGCCAGGGACCCACTTCCCTATCACAGTATAGTGTCCAGATCACAACTTGGCCATTCACTGTGCATGACCCTGCCAGAAAGGGACTTTGGCTGCATGGGATTCTCTCCCAGCAAAAAGAATTGGACTTCAGTACATGAGTGTCATTTATTCAAAATGTTCGGGCAAATCTATCACTGGAGGTCCAAGAAGTTTATCAAAATAGAGCTTTCCTCTCAGCCTTGACAGACAATGTTACCATGTATGTTAATATCACAGGTCAAAGTCCATAGAGATTGCCTTTATCTCCGCGAATCAAATTTTTATTTTATTGAATATCATGTGAGGTAGATGTACTCACTACTCAGAGCGTATTTTCCTAAACATTCATTCATTCCATGAACCCTTGTGGATGCTGCATGTATGCTGGGTACAGAGGTCATTGAAGACCTGAATGGCTTAAGTGATTTGTGAGGTGGAGACAAAGGAGACACTGAGCACAGGGGGTGACCAGCAAGCCCAGGAAGGGCCATGAGCAGGGATAGGGAGAACAGGTAGGAATTTGTGGGCAGAGAAAAAGAGAAAGGCAGTTCAGAAAGAGGAAATGCCTCATGCAAAAGCCAAGATCTTAAAGAATTAAACTAAGGAAGTAACAATATAAATAGAGAAAGGAGAATAATACAAGACCTATTAAAGGAGAGTGAATTCCAAAGACCTTCCATAACAGGGGTGAAGGAGTTGAGGCATTGAGCCTGACAATGTCAGGGCTGAGGAGCCGGAGCCAAGGTGGTATCTGATTGAAACTGGGAATAGGAAGAAGCAGATTTCAGAAAAGGAAATGAGTTCAGTCTTGACCGTGCCTGTAGGACAATCCAATGCAGGACTCTACTAAGCTTTGCTCCTAGGGGAGTCAGGGAATAGGGTCCACGGTAGGAAAAAAAACATAGGATGTCTGAATTACTCAGAAAGAGCATCTGATAAATTAGCAGAGAGCTGAGCTCTGTGGAGCACATTTTCCTACAGAGTTTGTAGAATTAAGATACATATAGTCGGGTGCAGAGAAGAAGACATAGCTTGAAGAGACTACTGAAGAACAAACATCCTCCAATCTAGAAAGAGAGAGAGAGAGGACTAGTAAACATTACTAACAGCTATCAGCAGTGGGCTGCTTTCCGCGTGCCAAGAGCTTTCTCTCTAACGCCGCATCGGTCTTCCCACAGACTGTCCATTGTTGCTACCTTCCCCATTTTGTAGATGAGCAAAGTAAGTCTCAGAGATGTTAAGTGACTAGTCCATAATCACACAGCTATCACATAGCAAAGCTGTGATTCAAATTACTGCAAAGCATGAGTTCTTTCCACTATGCCAAGCAGCACCAGGACTGTTGGAGAAAAATGGCAAAGCTGAACCTTCAGATTCTGGAAAAAGAACAGGTGGGAGATGGATTGAAAATCTCCCAACTGCTTTGATAATTGAGGCATGAATGCCCACCTGGTTCCCATGGGGTTTGGGAAGTAGAAGCCGATTGAATGACTGAAGGAGAGATGGGAAGAGGAGCAATGTATGCCAGGTTCTCTTGCCAGAGCTTCACAAAGAAAATGCAACTGCTTTCACACAGGCTTCAGAGCAAGAGCATTTTGTTTCCTCCCCTTTTTGCTGCTATTGGTATTTTAAGCTTGTACATGCCCATAATCTGTGAAGAAGAAGTCAAAGAAGGAAAAAAATTGAGGACTCAGGAAAGCAAGGGGTTAAATACAGGAAGAAATGAAGTATCTAAGAGAAAGAAGACAAGACATCCAGATCTGAGATGAAGGAATTATTCCTGGATGGGGGGCACCTTTGCTTAGAGACCTAAGAACGGGGAGGACAGCAGGGAAGCCGATCTATGGGCTTGGAGACAGGAAGCTCAAGGAACCCTCATCAAACATAAAGCAGGAGGTGTGAGCAGCCGCTGAGATGGGGGAGATGAGGAGTGAGGTGACGGGCAGAATGGCCATTTTGGAGGAAAGTGGCTGCAGCCAGAGTCCCATGTGCAGTGGAGCATAAAGACCACACGCTGGTCGTTGAATGGAGAATATAACCCTCCTGTCTCCTTGAGCAGCCCTCAGCTGCAGGTGAGCAAGAAGGGGAAAGCAGACGGCTCTACTGATTCACAGTTGGGCACTGGCAGAAGGTCAAGGGGGAGAAGGATCAGACAGGACTGGAGTGACCCTGAAGAGACACTTACGAGAAGAGAAGCATGTTGCAATATGTGTTGTAATGGGAACTGGCAAGACTTTTACATTACCAGGAGTCTAACTCAGTTCACTTTTGAACAATGTTGAGATAGCACTCCTTAAAGCTTTGTTTAAAGGTTTCCTAATCTTATACCCCCACCTCTCTTTCAACACACAGTAGACAAATACTAAATAGACAAACTTGCCCGTTTGCCTCAGTAGACAGAGGAAAGCAAAGCTCTAGGGTCATCTAAAATGCATCGAGGAAAATGTGAAGTGTCTACACACAGGCAGCTCTCAGGGCCCACGCTGTGCCACTAGTGGCCAGGGTCTGGGAAACTCAGGACTGCCAGTGCTGTCCTCCTCCAGAGTTGGTAAGCATGGCCTTCGGGCTCAGTCTCCTTGGAGCTGTCTTCTTCCACATTCTCTCCTTGCAGCAGTATCCACCCCCTCCCCCACTTATCTTTAAAATAGGGCCCAGAACCTTGAGAGGTTTAATGCCTCCAAACTTCTAGCAGCTCATGGCTCTCCCTTCGGGCTGAGTGGCCAGTCTATAGCCATCTCTTCTACATCTTCCAACGACCCCCTGCTCCCAATGCAAAGCAAGAAACATTCAACCTAGTGTGAGAGCTATTCAGAGAGTGAGAGACCTGGCCACGGGAATGATATTTCTTTTAGGAAAAAAAAACGTGAGTGGACACTATAGGAAAGGGCATCCAGGCACGAGAGAGCTGGCTCTGGACCTCTTCCCAGCTTCCAGATGGATGCCAAGCTGACATCAGAGGCCTGGGCCTGGAACAGACAGGAAGCCAGGATGAAAAAGAATATGCCACTGTTTAACCATCTTCCCGCGGTCCTGTGCCTCTTCACCAGAGTCTTAATAACCATTTGGTCCAAAACATTACCTTAGAAAATGTGTTGAGGGGCACCTGGGTGGATCAGTCGGTTAAGCATCTGCCTTCTGCTCAGGTCGTGATCCCAGGGTCGTGGGATTGAGTCCCACATGGGGCTTCCTGCTCAGCGGGGAGCCTGTTTCTCCCTCTCCCTCTGCCTGCTGTTCCCCCTGCTTGTGCTCTCTCTCTCTGTCAAATAAATAAATAAATAAATAAATAAATAAATAAAAGAAAATGTGTCAGAAATAAGCCGTTTTCAAAAAAATCACACAACTGACACTGCAAAAAATAATATGGAGGATCCTCAAAGTATTAAACATAGAATAACCACATGACCCAGCAATTCTACTTCTGTGCATATACCCGTAAGAATTGAAAGCAGGAGTTCAAGCAGATATCTGTACCCCCATGTTCACAGCAGCACTATTCACAACAGCCAAAAGGTGGAAACAGCCCAAATGTCCATCAACAGATGAATGGGTAAACAAAATGGGGTGGGTGTGTACAATGGAATATTATTCAGCCTTAAAAAGAAAGGAAATCTCGGGGCACCTGGGTGGCTCAGTCAAATAAGCGTCTGCGTTCGGCTCAAGTCATGATCTCAGGGTCCTGGGATTGACCCCACATCAGGCTCCCCACTCAGGGGGAGTCTGCCTCTCCTCCTTCTGCCCCTCCCCCCGCTCATGTGAGCTCGCGCTCTCTCTCTCTTTCTCAAATAAATAAATAAATAAAATATTTTTTTAAAAAGGAAGGAAATCTAATATATGCTACAACATGGGTGAACCTTGAAGACATTATGCTAGGTGAAATAAGCCAGTCACAAAAGGACAAATACTATATAATATACAATGGGATAAGCATTACAAGTAGAATGCAATGCAAGTCAAATGCACACAAACAGAAAGTAGAGCAGTGGTTGCCAGGGGCTGAGGGGAGGTGGGAATGGGGAGTTATTGTTTAATGGGAACAGAGTTTCAGTTTGGGAAGATGAAAAGGGTTCTGGAGATGGATGGTGGTGATGGGTGCACATCAGTGTGACTATAGTTAATATCACTGAACTGTATACATAAAAATGGTTAAGATAATATTCTATGTTATTTGTATTTTACCACAGTTAAAAGTAATAAAAAAAATTGAAAATAAAAAAAAAAGAAACCTGGTCATGACCCCACATCTTCCTCCAGCTTCTGTCCCATTCCCCAAACTCCAGTTCTTCTCCCAACACTCAATGACATTTGCCTTGTACCCCCCATCTCTTGACCAAAACCACTTTGACAAGGCCAGTGATGGTCACTTTTCCATCGTCATCTTACCGGACTTAGCAGTATTTGATACAGTTGATATCCCCACCCACTCAATGCTTTCTGTAGGCCCTCTGGGTTTCTCCCTATCCCACAAGGCCCTACCTCTCAGCTTCCTGTGCTATATGCCTTCCAACACAGCTGCACATTGGCAGAGATGAGCCCAGTGTTAGTCCTTGGTCTCTGTCTACACTCGCTGTTGGGGATTTCCTACCCCTCACAGTTTAAATACCAACAACTTCTCACCTCAACTCCATTCTTGCATTTCCAATACTCTACCAGACAGCCCCTCTCTGATATTGAAACTTAAACTGGAAAAGCAAAAAGCAAACTCCTGATTTTCACACATATCCCCAAAAAACTCAGCTGCCCCTGGATCTTCTTTTCCTCAGTAAATGTCAACTTCTTTCAATTTCTTAGTCCCAAATTTCATTTATCTGCCTCTCTTCAATTCCTATTGACCTGTCGGCAAATTTGGTTGGACCTGCCTTTAAAGTAAATCCAAAATGTAGCCATTTCTCATCATCTCCGCCACTATCAGGCCAGTCCAAATCACCACCAACCACCACCATCTCTGCCCGCATCATTACATGAGACTCCCTCCTCCTCCTCCTGCTTCTGCCCTTGTACCCACCCACCCCTCCAATCTGGTCACAACATGACAACCAGAATAAACTTTGTTAAAACTTAAGTGAAATCATGTCACTCCTCTGTTGAAAATCCCTCAATGCCTTTCTCTCTAAAAGTCCTTAAAATGGCCCAAATAATTGCCATGGCCTGAAGTCCCTCAACATCAGTACCCCCAAGGACTCCCCTGTCAGGCTCCCCTGCTGGCTCCCCCACACTGGTCTGGGGCTCCTATCTCAAGGTCTTCACAGGTGTCCCCTTTGCTTGGAATATGCTCCCCCCAGATCTCCTGAATTGCTCCCTTACACCTTCAGATCTAGGCTTCTCTTGACCATTTTATTGACAATTGTCAGCAGCTTTCCTCCTCCCCACCCCACTCCCTTTCTTCCTCCCTGTTCTCTGGATTTCCAAAGCACTGATTACTTTCTCTCATTTAATATGGTTTAACTTATTTGCTTATTTTCTTTCTTCCACCCCATTCCATCCATCACTGAACATAAGCTCCAAGCAAGCTGGGGATTTTTTTTTTCTCTGCTTTATTCACTTCTTGATGCCCACTGTTAAGACCAGGAGGAGGGCCCCAATAGATATTTGTCAATAAACCCATGAAAAATCAGGTCTCCACTTTCTCTCCTTCCTATAATTTCCATCACTTTTTGTTTTTGATCTGATCTGTGAGGATCCCTCAAGTTCTTCTCTCTCTGCCTTAGATTTTAGAGTCCGTTTGTCATTCATTACCTCTAGTGAATTTTGATTTAATCTGGGCCATTGTGGACTTTTTTTTATTTCCCAGAACACTTTCTTGTTCTCCTACTGCTTCTTTTTCATAATTGCCGACGCTTGTGTTTAATCAAAGCAATAGCTCCTAAATGCTTTCTGAGACCAGAATGGTGTAAAGACGTTTCTGTTTTCTGCGTTAACTATTTGAGTCGGGGTCTTTGATTGCCTGGCTAGGCCCCTTCTTATGCAGTGCTCACAGAGCCACCCAGTGGTTCTTTCCCGCCCATCCACACTTGTGAACAGAAGCCTAATCCACTTGGAGTCAGAAACCAGACATCAAGCTCCAAGTCCTTGCTCCTGCTGCCACTTCCCCACTCGGGCCTCACTGCCCACCTGCCTGACACAGGGGTAACACAGATGGTCTTTAAACCCCCTTTCCAGATTCTGCAGTTGGTGAGTCCATGACTAACATACTTAATAGCATTTGATAGTTGTTGGATAATTTTCTTATCACCAGGGTGATTATCAAGGTAATTCCACTTCCTCGTCATTATCGTACACAGTATTTACAAGGTGCCTTGCTATGCATGGCACGGAAATCATAGTTTAAAAAAAAATAGAAATGATGCTTATTGAGCACTGCTGCATCCAAAGTTTTAGGTTTGTCAAGGGACATAATCCTTGTTCTTGTGAAGCTTAAATATGCATTGGAGAGCATTCCAGTTTTCCACAGCTGTGAACCAAACAAACCCAAACTTAGTGGGTAAAAACAACAACCCCTTATTATATCTCCCAATTTCTTGGCTCAGGAAATTTGGCAGTTTGGCTGGGTGATTTTGCTGTTCCACGTGGCATTGCAGAGGTCACTTAGTGGTATTCAGCTGGTAGGGTGGACTCTTTTGGAGGGATCAAGCAGGTTTCACTCACTCGTCTGGTAACTTGGAGAAGCTGGGGGGATAGCTCGGCTGGGACTGTCAGCCAGAGCTCCTCCACATGCCCTCCTCAGCATGGTGACCTCAGAGTAAGTGGGCTTCTCAAATGGTGCCTCAGGATTCCAAGACGGGGTGTTTTGGTAAGTGAGGCAGAAACTGCATGGCCTTTTATGACCTGGTCTCAGAGTCAACAATAGCATCACTTCGGTTATATATTATTCATAGCAGCCCACTCAGATTCAAGGGAAAGGGGCACAGACACCACCTCTCAATGGGAAGAGTGTCAAAGAATTTGCAGCTGTGTTTAAAATCTCCACAGGAAGCAAGAATACTCAAAAAGGAGTCTCTTTAAAAGAAAGCTCTTAAAAGGGAACTTTTTACAAAACAACTTGACCTATACACGAATGTTTACAGCAGCTCTATTCACAGTCACCAGCCATGAAAATCATCCAAGTGTCCTTGGGCGGTTGGATGGATAAACAAACTGTGGTACACCCAGATGATGGAATACTACTCAGCAATAAAAAACACACATTATTGATACATGCCATAACTTGGATGAAACTCAACAGTATCATGCTGTGAAAGAAGCCAATCTCAGAGTTTACAAAATCTGTCGTGGCATTTATGTAACATTCTCAAAATGACCAAATGATCATTACGGAGAACAGTTTAATAGGTGCCGGGGGCTGACGGGGTGACTATAGAACACCAGGGAGTTTTTGGAGTGTGCAACAGTCACGTATCCTGATGGTGGTGAGTGTACACTTGTGTTAAAACTCAAAGAACTATACACTCCCCCAAAAGTGTCGCTCTTCCTGGTATGCTAATTTTAAAAATAAAATAGAACAACTTTGAATCAAGTGACAATTAACTTATTCTGGGCTGAATGCATGGGCACGGAAGCAATTCTGAAGTAATTCTGAATAAGAGACTTATCGGATGTGGAGGGGATGCATGTGCTGGGGAAGGGAGGGGGGAAATCCTGTCCCATGCTCTTCACCCCCTCACCAAGGGCTCACTCAATTTGTTGTGACCTGACTTGGGAGCAGAGCTGCAGCGAGCCCTGCCTTGCAGGAGGGAACAGAGCATGAGGGAAGAGAGGCACAGAAAGATTCAGGAACCTGCAGGAGTCACACACTAAGTCGGCAGCTCTGGTTGCCAGCAGCCTCCTGTTTAGCAGAACTCCTTGTGGCCATGTGAGCGCCTGACAGCAGGCACAGGGACACCCGCCAAAACTCCTCCAGACCCCTCCCCAAGCTTCATTTTTCAGCAATTAAAACATTTGTCAAAGAGGATTTAATCCTACTGTTGTAAAGTGCTATGTCAAACAGATTTGGCTCAATATTTTTAAATGTTCTACGAAATGGCTACTCCCAACAGTAATTCAACTATGTTACCATGGATTTAAACAAAAACAGCAACTAAAAAGATCATATTTTGACATCCAGGAAAAATCATTTTGAAGCACAGAGTCATGAATACTTTGGCAAAAAAAAAAAAAATTAAGTCCAACTGTAACAGAGATCCCTAAAATGAAATCTCAGAAAACCTGTAAGTCAAAGGAGAGACGAATGCAAGAGGAAATCAGAGGAAAGCAGAGGTCATGATATTAATATCAAACTGTGCAAGAGAGTGTTTTTTTGGGAAATCCTTGACTCATTTTACCTCCATTTCTATTCACCACATTGCCCCTTTGGATCAGGAGTAGTCTGAAATATAGCTTATGGTAAATCCAAATCATAACGTAGACATACGTCAAAATATAAGTGTATGCATAAGTAGGATAAATTCATTTCTGTGAAAGAGTATTTGTTAAGTGTTAAGAACAGATTGTGGCCTGAGCAGATTCAGGGAGGAGAGAGTGAAGAGATGTGTAACACTGAGAAAGACTGTCTTCAAGTTTCAGGGGCTGCAGCAGGAGAACACAGCGGCGCGAAGCATGGAGGGGCCAGAGGAGCACACGGCAGCGGGGACAACTTGGTGGGTAGAGAGCATGGCAGGAGGCCCCACAGACACTTAGGAAGGCACAAGCCTGTACCCTGCCTCAGTCAGACCGGTGGCCTAGACATTGGATATCACTCCATGCCCTGACTACAGCCATACGAGAAGATGAAAATCTCATGCCAGCCACCAAGAATAGACTGGGGTTTCCTAAGGGCCACCCATGCTTTCTCCTTCTCTCCCCTTCTGAGTGCCCCCGAAGCACTCACATTACCGTTGCATCCGTGAGATATCTAAGTTTCTGCCTTCTCTTTGGCCTTCTACATCTTCATTTTTTTGTTTATTTGCTTGTTTGTTGCTGGCAGATAAAGAACGAGGAAGAAACAATTTTTTAAAGAAACCAAGTTGTGCTTTTTGTTTTCAGTCTGTTACTAAAGATGTAATTGAGAATATTCAGTAGTTTGGTTTATTTTTTTTTAAGTTTACCCAAAACATACAATGTAGAATTCTAGGGGGAGAAAAGATATGCAAAGGCACAAAGAGGGTCACATTATGATGTTGGGAAGCACAATCAAAAAGAACATCAATCCTCACTGTGGTTTCAGGTTCAAATAACATCACAGGTCAACATATGTAATAACTCCTTATGGAATTATAAGGACAAAACAGAATAAACCAGTGTCCTAAGGATGCTTTAACATATCTATTTTAATATACATTTTTAACAGTTCAAGTACATAAAAATAAAACTATAAACTATCAGTCCTTGGTTCAGAAGCATACATATTACTTTTTGCTGTATATTTCAGAAAAGTGCCTTAGGGAGACTTGTAACAATTAATCATGTTTTCAATTACAAAGAGAAAATGAAATGTTAATTCAGATCTTTACTATAAAACTCACTTCTCTGCTTAGCCTGCCTGTGACATCTCCTGGAGAAAGACCAATAGCCCAGTCATGTCCTATAAAATCTACACAGAGAAGCAGTGAAGTGCATAGTCCCTGGGATCAAACCGACTGTACCTAGGTCCAGCTCTGTCACTCACAGTGTGACCTCAGGCACCTCTCTATACCTTAGTCTTCTTCTTGAAAATGGGGAAATGAGGAGCACCTGTGTGGCTCAGTTGGGCAAGCAACCAACTCTTGACTTGAGCTTAGGTCATGATCTCAGGGTTGTCAGACCGAGCCCTTGGGCTCTGTGCTGGGCATGGAGCTTGCTTAAGATTCTCTCTTTCCCTCTCCCTCTGCCCTTTCCCCTCCCTCTCTCTCTCTTAAAAGAAGAAGGAGGAGGAGGTGGAGGAGGAGGAGAAGGACAAGAAGAAGAAGAGGAAGGAGAAGAAAAAGAAGAAGGGAGGAGGAAGAGGAGGAAAATAAAATGGGGAAATGACAGTCTTGGCCTCAGAGTACTATGGGGCCAACTGAATAGAAGGTTAGAGTAGGTGTTAGTTATTAAATATACACATAGAATTTAAATCTATCCACACTAGGAATCATTGAAATATTCATTCCCTTTGGGGAAAATGTCATAGGTAAAAGGCAAATGTATTCCTTCTAAATTCACACCAGCTTACAGTAGGAAATGTTGTGCACATAAAATGCTTCTGAGAGTGTCCAACAAATAGGAAATGCACAGTATTAGCTATTATTATTATTATTACTACTACATCATCCAAGACTTTAAAAAAAACACTATTAAAAAGAAGCAATGCAAAAGAAGAAATGGTTAGTTTGAGAGATTTATAACTTCAAGGCTGTAAGTGTGGGTGCATACAGGAAAGGAAATAAAAGTCTTACACTCAGAAAATTACAGAGAATAATTCTCACTTTGTATTACTCAAGAGCTTTAAATGTGCACATAAGAGAAAAACCCAACTCAGCCTGGCTTAAAAATAATTTAAAAATGCAACTTGAGATCCAAGCTAATACAGCTTTAGAATTGGTTGACCCAGGGACTCTCCAGTGTCACGAAGCTCTAAGCTTCTGTCTTTCTCCCACAGTGCTAGCTCCATCTTCTCGCGACTGCAGTTTTGTTGCCTGTAAAAATCAGACGATACACTTCTTCATTCTTGCCTAGAGGAGGTCCACTATTTCAACATAAGTTTCTGCACCCCTGTCCCCAGACAGTGGGGCCAGGGTAAGAGCTGGTGCACCTATCCACAGCAAGAATTGGGATGGGTGCTCTGCTTCACCCCAAATGACAGAAGGCAGAAAAGGGGGGAAATTCTAGAAATAATGTGGGCAGTAATAAATGCTGAGTAGTGAACCACTGGGTCTGCTGTGTCCCTGAGTGAGTTCTTCAGGATGCAAACACTGGACAGTTAATTAACTGTGCCCACTACACACATCCTTCGTCCTCTGAGACAAATTTGCCATGTGCAAGCCGGCCAGTTCTGCCTGAAGGGGGATCAGTGAGCTATTCCGTCAGAAACCATTTGCTGATCTAATTAAATATCCAAAGAGATTCACAGGCTTCTCGTGTAGTCCCTTTCAGCCAAGTGTTTCTGTGCCACAGATAGCATGAAAATCCAGGTTGATGGTTCCACTGGGCTCAAAATGGAGATGTGGCCCAGAAGGCCACAGCCTCACGGCGCCCAAGGCTGAGACCAGGTCAGGAGGCCCGATGCTGACCCAGGCCCAGGCCGTGCTCCATCTATTGTACTTCCTCAAATTAGCAGTCTTGATTACACAGCTAAATTACACAGCTTTCTAAATTCATCCAAAATTCTGACAAAAGATTTTTTTTTCCAAGTCTGGTTTATTTCCAAAGGTGAAAAAGTCTAAATTCTAAAATATTGCAATGTCTCAACAAAAGTAAACAAGGGAGAATTAGGTGAAAAATCATGGAAGTTTATAAAAACCCCTACACAGAATGAAGAATCCCCAAGGGCATTTGTCTGGTTTAAATTAATAACTTATGCTATGATTAAAACACCATTTGTATGAATCCTCCAGTTACCCCCACATAATGAGAAAGGTCAAAGTATGACCATGTGTGCTGTACAGTTGGGGGCCCTGCTCACATTCTTCCATTCGGGATGCAAGCTCTCCTGACTTCCCCTGGAGGCTCTACACCGCGAGCACAGAAGCATGTACCTCCTGGAATCTCCAGAACCTGTAAGTCCACTTCCAGCTTGGGGGGTTAATAGCTGTGAGCCCTGTACCTTTTTGTTTAAAATTCACTAAAACAACACAAATATCCATAAGATATAAACAAAGAACTGAAGAAAGAGCGAGATAATTCTTAACGGCCTTAGGCAGAGTCACTCAGAGAATCAGGACTCAGAGACATTAATTTAACCCTATAAGCATGTAGTCTTTTGGGAACCATGAAGGGCCATTATCACATCTGTGTAGTGGCATCTGTTTACCTTTTCAAGCACTTCACTCAGTGATGGCCCTTGGGAAGTTTACAGGCTCTCAAATGTGTGTTCAGGCATGCATTCAGGGGATCACAAAGTTACTTTGTCTCCATTTCAGTAACACTGTGAATAGTGTTAACACATTTCTTTTGTTGAACTATCCTTGCATGGCTTGAACAAACCATTCTTGGTCAGCATGCACTACTTTTTAAGAACATTGATTTGTTAACATCTTAACTGGCCTTTTGCATCTCTGTTTATGAGCCAGATTAAACTATACATTTTCCTTCTCATGTTGTTCTTTTTCCAACGTGGGGTCACAGTCATGTTCACAGTTTAGAAAAAGATGAGGACTATTTCCTCTTTTCCTGTGTTCTGGAACAGTTTAAATAATAGAAAGGATCAGTTCCTGGTAGGATAGTGACTATTTTCATGGTACTTTTTGGACTGCCTCTTCAACTTCTTCCACAGTTATTGGAATCTTTTGCACCATTCTTGACTCAAACATAGAAATTTAATTTCCCAGAATTTCTTCTTTCCATTTAGATAATTTAAATACATTTTGAGAGGATTTCTTTTTTAAATGTCTTACTTTTCATGAACCACACTGAGCTTCTCACTCTTCGGTCCTAATATTGTCCTTTATTTCTCTTGACTACTGTCAAAAGGTTGATCTATTATGATACTTTCCATTTTTTCACTTGTCAATCTTCATTAATTTGTGATTTTTGCTGTTTAATGACTCCTTCCTAAAATATATTTAAAAGCAGAAACACTCTTCTGAGTTGCATTTGGACACAATACGTCATGCTGTTGAAGTTATTCATTTCTAAATAGTCCATATTTCTAACTGATATTTTCTATAGTCAAGAGTTGTTTAAAACACTGATTTAGTTTCTTTGGTTTTGTTTTCATTTGCAGAGTGGATCAGTTTAGAGGGACTCTTTGTAGTTACTACTTTCATAAGGCACAGCACGTATGTTTTCATATTTTTGTAGTAATAGTCATAAAATTTCAATGGGTGTTGGGAAAGAACACATATCTTGCTTATTAAATATTATAGTACTTCAATTATATTAATTGTATTACTCAAATCGTCTAAATTCTTAGACATTTGTTGTCACTATTCTGTCAACTTTTGGAAAGATGTGCAAAAACATACATGATTAACACCTCTTAATGGGCTTTTTTAACTTTTGCAATATGCACACTGACTCCAATAATTACAAAATTCAAAAAAATTAAATATGATGGATTTATGAATGGATAGAAGGACAGAAATGGATACATATTTAATAAAAGAAATAGGGCAAACTATTCACTGTAGACTGTAGATGGTATTTATATAGATGTTCACTGTATAATTCTTTCCACTTTTCTGTTTGAATATTTTCATAATAAAATGTTCAAAAGAAACAAATTTTTAAAACCAATTTCATGGGTGTGTGTTCTAAGAATGTCCACCAACAGATCGGTAGGACAAAAAAGGGATAAATAAAGGGGGGGTAATCAGAAGGGGGAATGAAGCATGAGAGACTATGGACTCTGAGAAACAAACTGAGGGCTTCAGAGGGGAGGGGGGTGGGGGAATGGGATAGGCTGGTGATGGGTAGTAAGGAGGGCATGTATTGCATGGTGCACTTGGTTTTATATGCAACTAATGAATCATCGAACTTTACATCAAAAACCAGGATGTACTGTATGGTGACTAACATAATATAATTAAAAAATATTATTATAAGAAAAAAGAAAGAAAGAAAGAAAGAAAGAAAGAAAGAAAGAAAGAAAG